>NC_040042.1:45568949-45849132 GCF_003713205.1 Coffea eugenioides | reverse complement strand
CGCACTATTATTGAAAGCAATAAAAAAGGACATGCAGTAGCATCATAGAGGACGGGGGATTTTTATAATTGAATGAAATTAGAGGCTGTTTATGTGTTCTTGGTGGAGACATTTCATCCACGAGCAATTAACCAGCCTTGCTTTTGTGGGAATAGTCTCTGTGTCTTTTCCCACTAATTATCTTCTTAATCTCAAGGTACGTAGGCCCAATCCCCCACTCCATTGCTCCCCCTTAAAGCTAAGAATAATCATTCTGCTTTTCCATTTCCTGTCATTTAGAGGGGGAAGGCGGGGTCGGGGGGTTGTGACGGAGTACCTATATAATGCAGGCAGATGGCATGAGAGCATACGCGCACTCACGACCAGGTCTGCGGCAGAGCAGAGGCTACGTTAGAAAGAACTGTTGTAGGTCAGTTATAGACGGCGTAGCCATTAGGATGCAGCTTGGTTAGATGAGTAACGTTTTGACGGAGCGTGCTGGAGCAAGGAGTGCATCACTGCAGGTAGGCACAGAACGATGGATAAAAAGCACGCGAAGCAGGGCACGGCTGGGTTGTTGACAGATGCAGCCGATTTCGCCTCTTAACGTGCTTCGTCTACAAGGGGGTGACGGTGGGGGGTTAGGGGGCGGGGGGTATTAAAAGGGATAAAGAGGGGGGAAAGGGGGCGGGTTTTTTTTAGAGGGGGGGGTGGTAGCTTAGCAGTAGGGGCAGTCTTTTTTCAAATGATAAAAGTTTTACTTTCAAATTCAGCTTCCTATCCATCCCAAGCAAAAGTCACTAATTCTCACATCAAATATGGTGAATGATTTGCATCAATCAACAGATCCCCCTCCCCCTTTGCCAATTTCATCATTCTTTTCTCTCTTCTTTCCTCCTCTATATTAAATTGTTGTGGGTCGACGTAAATACGTATACATATGCACATGTAAAACACGAGCTCAATAATATAGTATTAGTATGCGTGTATACTGAGAAAGTAAATGGAATACCATGCACGTACGTTTGTGATGCTCTAACCACCTTGCCAATTGGAAGTATTTCATTAAGTGGAAAGTTTCAAAATCTGAAGCCTTGAAATTCGTTTCGTGTTATGCTGCACTTATATGGAAATTTCAAGGGCCTTCAATTGCCAACACTAGCTATCACCTATTCAAGATTGTAAGGGTGACTAAAAGCAGTTTTAGCCAAAAATCACCTTTTGGAATAGGGAACGGCCAATTTGGTGTTGGTGATATTTTAGCAAGGGGAAAGCGATTTACCTTCTCAGGATCCACCTTGCTTCTTTTGGCGACTCCCAGCTGGACTCCCTTGAGAACGATAGAGATTGTTAGCAACTTGCGAAATGATCTTAGAAGATGGAGTCCGATCGAATTGCTATATTTAAAAATTTTTGTAAAAAAAAAAAAATATTATAATGATTTGATGTTTGTAAATAAAAAAAAAGTGATTCGAAAATGTGTCTGCGATAAACTACTATTACTACTACGTATGGCACAATGCAGCCGTATTATCTGGGTTCCACGGAATCGCCCTCTTCGAATCATTTTTCCAGGGTCTAAACCCAAAAAAATAAAATAAAATAAATCCAATTTCTTGACTCTTGGTAGGATAAGGGACTTTATTTTTTCTTGCGATATAAATAACATCATAAGTTTACTAAATAATAAAATCTTCACTATAGCAAAAATTACATCATACATACGCACATGCAACAAGCAACCGAAGCATGGATAAGATGGGTCAAGAACATTTACAAATCTACTCATAACACTGCGACCCCAAGAACATTTGCAAATCTCTAATCGTTAGATCTACTGATTAATTAACTGTTCACACTCACATGTAATTGTCAAATCCGACGAAGTAGATAATATTATATTTGACAACTTAATTTGAAGAACATTCATGTCTAATAGATTTGAAAGCCAAAGCAATTACCGAAGCACGAATAAGATAGGTCAAGCAACCAAGCAATTGACTGTGGTGATTTTGTAATGCACCCACACATTTTAGGTTAATCTATATTATTAGGACATATCATTCAACTTTTCATTCATTTTTTTAAGAGTAAATTTTATATACACTGTCAGTGTATATACTGTCACGATTGGATTGATGATATTTGACCAAATTTTAAATTTTAAATTCAAATTTTGCACATGTATCATATATTTAATGGTGATAGTGTATACACTGATAGTGTATGTACGATTAATCATCTTTTGAAACGTATAAGCATCTCAATCATCGAAACACTTGGAATAAGAGTAGTATTACAACCTCTAGACTTTGTAAACTATAATTAATGATTTAATGAACCGAAAGATAAATGCCGCCGAAAAATCCATCCACCGGTAGCCTTAACGAACACACAATCGTTCAATTATGAGGACACTTGCAAATAGTAATGGCTTTCTTTTCTCTCCACAATTATTTGGGACGACAAATTATGTAATGGCTTTCCTTTTCTGTTTCCTCCTTGGCACGGCAAAAACTTTGAGAGGTGATTCGCTGTTCAATATTCCTCAGCGTCCATGGGGACAAGATTTGGATTCACCGGGGACGGCACTTTTTAACGCAATCTCAATCTCTTCTACTTAAGGGACCGACAAATATCGTCTGCGGCCGTGTGACGAAAAAAAAATATATAAAAAAAGAATAGAAATTACCCCGCTTTTCAAAAGTTTATTTCTTTGAAGGAAAAAAAAAGAGACTATGAATTCAAAATCTCTTATTTATCAGCAAAAAAAAAAAAATCACGCGAAACTTTGATTTGTTCCATTTGGAGTACGAGACTTTCGATGCATGAGCTACGATGAGTAATTCGTAAGGTACGTTTCATTCACGAATCTTGAATAAAGGATGACGTTAAGTTTTGGCTAGCTAGTTATTAATATTTGCATTCGCAGCTCTTCAACGACAAACTTCACAAATAAAAAGTCCAACAAAATAAATGCCGAAAAATGACAGATAAATAGAGTGATGGATCAGCCGAAGTGCTTGATTGAACTCCAATTCTTGCAGACAAAGGAAGGATAAACTTCCGTTAAATCCATTCAGGTCCCAGATTTTGTCCTCTACAAAGTAGCAACTAAATTATTTTGAAGCTTTTCTCGTCAAATCAACTCTTGATATCATGAATGACCAGAAGAATCATGACTGACAAGATATAGTCCTCATCGATCGGACACCCGCACAATATGGGGAAAGCATTCTCAGTTTGCTCATGAGTGTATCATTGAACTGAAACATAATTGAAGTTTGTAGTCTGATTTTCAGAACTAATAGCTTTATTAATTAGTTGACTATTACAGTGTGATTATTGTTAACAAACATGATAATCGTTCAAAAACATGCGGCGACAACGAAATAATTAAATTGTCAGGGGATATTTATGCAATTTCACATCTTCTGACTATGCTATTCATTTTGGATCGAGATGCATAAAAGCTCTCTGAAGAAGTTGCTAGGCTTTGTCAAGTATATTAGAAGGGATCCTGATTCTCTTCGGAGGAAGCAATGTATATATATATATATATATATATATATATATGGGAAGTTTACCATATTGCACATTTATTGATTACCTGATAGAGGAATCAAATTAATAATGGATTCTCTACCCAGTATATAGGAGTGCTAGATAGGTCTAGAAGGCCCATACAGGCGAACAGAAGACAATGTCGTGCAATATTCTCTTTTGCATGTGAAATTGTTGAGTGCTAGGATTGTCAGAGTACGCAGGAACTCAATCGTTAAATATTCTTATTTCGACTTTATTAATTAACTGCAGTAATTTTTCATTACTAGCTTGATCAGTATACTATTTCAAATGAAGTAGAAAGCTTTCCTCGGTCCTCAGCCAACACTTCAGTAAGAGCTGTGAAAGCCTGCCCAGAGAGTATTATTAACTTCATTATGATGGGACATAAAACTTGATCTCGACAGATGAGCTGATAATTAATGGAAGCAGCGTCACCATTTTGACAAATCCATCAAGAAGAACGCGAAATTTATTGAAGAAACAGGTTAACTAGCGGTTTTTTTCCCAGTAGAGAAAAGGTGGAATTTAAAGAGCGAAAAAGAGCAAAGAGGATTTAAATTCAGGACCCTTGAGAACGAGCATGCCCTTTTTTTTTTTTCTTTCCTGGGCGATTGAGATGTGAAAGAAGACGTTGGTTAGGAAGGGCGGGGATGGCGGAAAGGGGACTAAATATGAATGACCCAACAGACCGCATGGTTCAGAAAAGAAATGAGGTACGTGAAGTTTGTTACAGAATAGTACTCCTACTACTACTACTACACGTCTACGTAGAAACTCGAGGGGGAGACCATCATATATATTAACATTACAGGAAGGGTTTGATGGAATGTCGTTTTAAGGTTAGATGGGAACATGGGCCCATTTTCTAGGGATTCTTTTCACTGAGGATGTCGGTTCCCTTGTATTGCAGTAGTAATCCCAATCCAACATATTTAAAGCTGGATTAGAGGGTTCTCTTTGTTTAGCGTTCCATCCATCCATACATCACAAGAATCTAATTGCACAAGAGAGAATATATGGGGCACCATTCTTGCTGCAACCAGCAGAAGGTGAAGAGAGGCCTTTGGTCACCTGAAGAAGATGAAAAGCTCATTAGATACATTACTACTCACGGCTATGGCTGCTGGAGTGAAGTTCCTGAGAAAGCTGGTCTCTCTTCAGCTCCCCTTGTGCTCGCATGTTCCATTTTACTTGTGGCTGTAGTTTTGGTTCTTGTCACGTAATGTTTACATTTGATTATTCCAGGACTTCAAAGATGTGGAAAGAGCTGTCGCTTGAGGTGGATTAACTACCTGAGACCGGACATAAGAAGAGGAAGGTTCACTCCCGAAGAGGAGAAGTTGATCATCAGCCTTCATGGGGCCGTTGGAAACAGGTTTTTAGTGATCACTTGTAAACTTAGTAATTTCTATTCCATCGGTTTGCAATCTTAGTTAATGGAGTAAATTTTTGTTCCAAGAAGTGTTAATGAAGGGAGGGGATGGGAAGGAGGACATGAGAGGAATGATGATGGTGAGGATCTTCCTTTCAGTACTAGAAATGAGGAACTTCTTCTGACAATGGAACTATGTCAAATTCTGACATAGCTAATAAGATTTCTAGCGTTTTTACCCCATTGTTTCTGATGAATTAAACTAGGATACAGTAGATAACGTGTAATGGAATCTTTTAGTTTGAGATGTTACCGGCATTCAGCTGTCCAGTTGAAGACCTCATCAATTCTTTGAGGCATTTTCATCTGTGATGAACTGATCTGCACATACGATCAGGTTTGAGCAAACTGGCTTCAACTTGAAGCACAGATTTCACTCGGACAACTTCCCATTCTTGATTTGAAATGTTCTTGTGTTCCTTCTTCATGAACTTAGGCTTGTAAATTAAGTGTCGGAACAAGTTTCTAGATGAAGTTCCAAGAACGTATATTTTCATGTAGACACATTGTGCCAAAAGACACTACAAGTTCGCTTTCGGAGTAGTTTAAAGGTATCAATTGTCAACTTTAAATTTGGAAGACGTTATGTAGGCAATGTCAACAGTTGAACTTCAGGTTTTCAGCTGAAAGTACATGTCTATTCTATGCACTGAATATTGCTTTACTTGTGCTATTTACGTCGGGGGTTTTTTCCTTCAGTCTACCTGTAATAATACAACTTATTCCAGCTACTACATGAGATTGCTTCTGACTCCCTAATTTCTCCTCATGCAATAAATGCTAATATTACATGGGATGGGAGTAATACTCAAAATGTATCTCACTTTGCAAAAAATCTACACTATCACAATCATGCATAGTTCCTTCGACCTTGGGATTCTACCTACTCAGAAGAATGTGTCTCCTCATCCCTGTTCAACATATAGTAACCAAAACTTTTTTAAAAAAAATAATAAAGTAACCAGTTAATTAGCTAACTTAGGATTTGCCTAATATAAAATGATAACTCCTTCCTACATTTGATGACTTGTGTAAATCTCATTGTCGCATGTATATTTATAAATCAGTTGATGATTTTATTTACGTTTGTTTTCTTGTTTTTTTGAGTGCAGTGCTGTCCAGTTTATTTTAGATACAGTTTTTCTTTGTATTAGCTTCTGATAGCAAGGAGTGGAATTTTGCAGATGGGCTCATATAGCAAGTCACTTGCCCGGGAGAACAGACAATGAAATAAAGAACTACTGGAACTCATGGATCAAAAAGAAAATACGCAAACCATCAGCAGCAGCAGCTCCACCAAACATCTCAGCAACTAGTACAGATCATCAGCAATCCGGCCAATTTTTCTCTTACAACACAAACCAGCTAGACTTGATCAATCAACAAGACTTTGCAATGAAGCCACAGAATATTCAAGATACCTTATTTACATCTCCACCCTTATTCATGTTTGACACTTCTAGTTCTTCATCGGTGCTACAAGGACTAACTGGTGATGGTAGTAATGCTGATCGAATGGTGCCGGATCACGATCAGCTCTTTCAAGAAACGGCAGGAGTACTGAATTCTTCAATCTGGCCACAAATGAACCAGCATCACCAAGACCATCAATCAACAGTACTGGTCCAACCAGCATCTTTTACGCCTGGATTGGATTCAATTAATTATTTGCCGCCATTGATCGATAACGTCGAAAATATGGTGCATATTGATCATGTGCAATCTTGTAGTAACATTAATAACGTGGAGGGAGAAATAACAACACTGGATTGCCTACAAAGGCAAGAGCTAAATCAATGGGTTGAAACAACACAGCAATGTCCTAGCTACCTATTTTGGGACCAAACTGATGATCAAGGACCACTAGGCGGGGATGAATCATTACCATCTTCTTCGTCAAATATGGGAGCTATGCTATCGTATCCTTCACCTCTGTAAATGGAAAAGCTCGTGATGATGGTGAAGAAACCACCTGTCTTTGGGGAATGCTGGCTTTTTTCTTTTTTTTTTTGGTTTTATTTTTTTTCCATTCACGTCGGATGAATTTTTTTTTTTCCCTTTTAAAATCGTGTGATAGCGGAATTGGGACGAGAATGTGTTTATTGATGTTTTCTGGAAAGCAAGAGAACTCTGAGAAATAAAGAATACATGCTAATTTATGATCAACGGGCACTTCTTCTCATTTTACCCTGTGTCCAATTGGTGATAGTACAATAATATACCCAACTCGTCAAATGTGGAATGATATTTTAATTTATGAGCTGGCGTTTTAGTTATTGATTGGGCTCAGATAAATCTTCTGCACTATAAACCGCACGGGGATGTATATTACAATTGGTCTCCATCTATAAAATTGAGAGTATATTGTGCTTTTGGGAATAAAAATGATCTCAACCATTGATATATCAAGCGAAAGCATCTTATAACATTTGGAATTATACAATATTGTTCCCCGTCTTTTTTTTTTTAAAAAAATAAATAAATGTGTTTGATATTTTTCCTATTCATAAATGGTCAGGAGAAAAACCAAATAGATTATTTTTTTTCCCTCAAGAAAATTGGTCCCAAATCACAATGGTAGAGGGAAAGGAAAATGATGAAACAAAGAGGTATGTTGGACATGACATGTCCGTACAGTTTCTTACGTGCATGTACATGCTTACATGGGGAGGGCACGCATTTGGTAAACTGCGTCGTATCTATCCCTGCACTGTGATTTCTGCTTTTCTCTGTTAAGTATCTCACATTTGGTGAGGATGTGTGAGTTTGATCAAGCTTCGTTCATCGATTCAGGGGTTTCGTTAATGTTTCTCAAGTTAACTTACGTATATTGTCAGTAATATGGAAGCCTAGAAAAGGGCAACCCCAAAAATAGTTGGTTTGGTACAAAAATTCAAATTATCCAGGGTACGTACTTTTGTCCTGTCGTCCATGATATTATTGTTGTGGAAAGAAAACTTTTTGAACGGAAAATCGGGCAGGGACAATCATGACTATCCTGGACGGTTCACGATTATGATCGGCTGAAAAAATGTAAGGATTAGATCATTGCATGTATAAATTCATAAAAATTTATTTTATATTTATTTTATATTAAAATGAATTACACCTTAAAAAAAGGTATATACATCCTGTAAAATTGAACAAAATCGACATAAACGGTTGCCCTAACAACTGCTTATGCCTCAAATACTTTTGAAACTATTTCTCAAATGATATATCACTTGAAGAAACTTTTCCTTCAGAGCTATGAATGGCGAAGGGGCTTACACCTGTTCTAGCAATAGATGCTTTTTTCACTTCCATTATAATTGGATGGTACCAGGTGGGCGGCATGGCATGATGGCAAGACCAAAATATATATATATATATATTAATTAATATTTTTTTGGGTCCAATTTAAACTGATTGATCTCAAATCCATCCGTGTCGATCTGTGGTTTGCACCAATTCTGAAATGGCCTTGGAACCAACGGGCGCCGTTCATGGTGAAGGTGTATCTGAAGTCTTGCCAGCAAAGGACCTGCATATAAACTTTCAACTTTCAGGGAGGGCTGCCGACTCTATATCTAACAACAAACAAATACAAAACCATAGGTTCAAAACTCGGTCGAAGCTTTTTCATGATGAAGGAAGCTCCATTTTGGACTGAGCTTTAGTTACCAGAGTCGAAACCATGGCAATTAATTTCCCTATATTCTAATCGGCCACTTATACCTGCAGCTTATTGAAAGATGTTTGAATAAGCCCCTCTCTTAATTTATAGTGCAGTCTGTTCAGGCTTCCTCATCATTTCTTAATTGTCACCCCGCGGGATTTGTTGACATGCATGCTTCCTTTTGTTGGAGTTTTGCTTTCTCATGTGGTACTTAATGGCCGCCGTCGACTCGGAGTACCAACCGTTGCATCTTCTCTCTTTACACAAGGATATGCCGACAAGTGCAGCTTCAACTTAAATTATACGACTTCAAATTAAAAGGGAGTTTCGAGTTCAATTCAGATTCGGCCCAATCTCTAATTAAATACATAATATTTATTCTATAATATATATAATTATAAATTATAGATATTATTATTGTTGTTATAATCGTATACAAGCCGCATTTTAATCAAGTTTGAATCAATCATAATCCCCCAAACTCAACTCATGTTTAATTTATATTTAAAAATAAATCAAATATTAACATCCAAACTCTATCCAATCCAATTAAAACTCAAGTTCCATAGATTTTTTTCCACTAGAGTTCGGACTGACCCATTCCATTATACAGACAAGCTCTTGACTGACCCAATCCATTAACAGCTCTCAGCCATCCAGACAAAGTCTATGGGCCCTCGCAAACAAAATTCCCTAAAATCCTATCTACCTAAACCGGTAGTGATCCACAAAGTATAAAAGATCGGAATATAAAATTCCCCACATCGTCAGAATTGAAAAAGATATCACTCTTGTTTTCTTGGTTAGGCATTCTCCTCCTCCTCAAATCCCCCAACTACTGCCAAAATAAAGTTTGATCTTCGTCCGACGGCCACAGAAAAGGAAGGACAAAGAGGACGAAACTTCGAGAGCTTAAAATGTCCCAGAATTGACGTGCCAGAGAACTTACAATCGTCAACCAAACCGCGTCGCATTTCAAGCGTACCAAATGTCAAAGAAATTAATTAAAGAGTTAAAGAAGTAATTTAGCACGAACACAAGGGTGAAAAAACACACAAAAAGCCACTCCTCTCAACGCAAAACTAATACTAACAATTAAATTAAGCAAATAATTCTCCTGATATCTTAATCAAGGTGATACAGATCCTCTGTTTTCCACCCAGAATGCTAGTTTCGAAGATATGAAATCACTTACACATTTTCCTTTCCAGGACGTGGGACTGGAAACTCAACAAGAACAATCTTGAGATTAATTTGTGTCTTTTTTTTTTTTTTAGACCACCCGGTATCCAGAGCCGCTGCTCCGACTAATCCGGATTCGGTCCAGATTGCGCCCGCAGAGTCTGACTCTTGCTTGGAATAAGGCCTGGCCCTGGGCTATTTGAACTTGGCGCTCACAACGAGAGTCGAACCGGGACCTCGTGTAACATTCACAAACCGCTTACCACTTGTGCCCAGCCACTGGGCTAATTTGTCTGTTTTCGAAGGGAGACAAGATTCAACACAAACCCACAACATGCATTTATATTATATTATATATTACAATGGGTAATCATTCAGAAATATAGCATCAGCCAGCAAGAACAGAGGACAACTTAAAGCACAGAGCTAGTAGAGTAACCATAATGCTACTAAAGAAACTACAGGAGGGCTTTAAGAAAAGAACAACTCTACCAGAAAAGCCACTGTTGCATGAACTCCACCATCTACTAACATCCGCAAACAACTCTCTTTCAGTCAACTTCCTCCATTTTACTCTCCTCATTGGTTTCCTCCTCCAATTCAGGCATGTCAGCGTCATCATCGGTCTCATTTTCCTCGATGCTAAGCCCCAATTTCAACATCCTATGGATCCTTGAACCAAATTGGTTTGGATCATCAAGGCTGAAACCAGACGTCAACAAAGCAGTCTCATAAAGAAGCAGCACCAAGTCTCTAACTGATTTGTCATTCTTATCTTCCTCGGCTCTCTTCCTAAGCTCCTTAATGATTCCATTGTCAGGGTTGATCTCCATTGTTTTCTTGCTTGACATGTAAGCGCTCATGCTGGTGTCCCTTAATGCTTGAGCCTTCATAATCCTCTCCATGTTTGCTGTCCAGCCATATTCCCCAGTGACCAAGCAGCAAGGAGAATCAACAACCCTGTCAGAAACCACCACTTTCTCAATTCTCTCTCCAAGAATATCCTTCATTACTTTGCAAAGATTCTCAAATAACTTTTTCTTCTCCTCCCTTGCTGCTTTCTCTTCCTCAGACTCATCGAGCTTTAAACCTTCCTTTGTTGCAGAAACAAGTTTTTTACCATCATACTCTTTCAACTGTGCAACAGCATATTCGTCAATGGCATCAACCATGAAAAGCACCTCGTATCCTTTCTTTTTAAGCTTTTCCAAGAATGGAGAGTTCTCAACAGCCTTCTTGCTCTCGCCGGTTATATAATATATGTCCTGCTGCCCTTCCTTCATCCTTGTGACATAGTCCTTCAAGCTGGTCAACTCATCCCCACTCTTTGTGGAGTAATACCTGAGAAGATCAGCAAGCTTTGCCCTGTTTTGGCTGTCTTCATGAATACCCAATTTGAAATTTTTGGAAAAGGCGTCATAGAACTTAGCATAATCCTCTTTGTTCTCTGCAATTTCAAAGAACATCTCAATGCACTTCTTGACAATATTCTTCCTGATGACCTTCAGGATTTTGTTCTGTTGGAGCGTCTCACGAGATATATTTAGTGGGAGATCATCCGAATCCACCACGCCTTTAACGAATCCAAGGTATTCAGGAATGAGCTCCTCACAATTATCCATGATGAACACCCTCCTGACATAGAGCTTGATGTTGTTCAACTTCTTCCGTGTATCAAAGAGATCAAAGGGTACCCTCTTTGGAACAAACAGAATAGCTTTGAACTCCAGCTGTCCTTCAACAGAGAAGTGTTTCACAGCAAGATGATCCTCCCAATCATTTGTTAGGCTCTTGTAGAAGGCAGCATACTCCTCCTTGGTAACCTCTTCAGGCTTCCGAAGCCAGAGAGGTTTCTGCTTGTTAATTTGCTGCCATTCATTTGTCACCTCCTTTATCTTCTTCTTTTTCTTTTTATCCTTGTCTTTCTCCTCATCTACTTCTTCAACTTCTCCTTCCTCGTCCTTCTTGGTTTCCTCATCTTCATCATCACTGATCTCTTTCTCAGTTGTCTTCTCAACCAAGAGATAAATTGGGTAGCTAATGAATTCCGAATGCTTCTTCACAAGGTCCTTAATCCTCCTCTCTTCCAAGTATTCCAGCTACACCAAATTGTCCAAACAAATGATGATAGATCAATTTGAGATGATCAATATCAGCCGTAAGTTTTGATAACAAAATATGATACTAAAACAGTCCAATCAAACAGTTGCAAACATCACCTACCTGATCCTCCTTGAGGTAGAGGGTGACTTTAGTGCCCCTGCCCAGTGGTTCTCCGCTGACATCCCTTGTCACAGTGAAGGATCCACCTGCTTGAGATTCCCAGACATATTGTTCATCATCATTGTGCTTGGTCGTCACAACAACCTTCTCAGCAACGAGGTAGGAAGAGTAGAAACCCACACCAAACTGCCCAATCATGCTAACATCAGCTCCAGCCTGCAATGCCTCCATAAACTCCTTTGTCCCAGACCTTGCAATTGTTCCCAAATTGTTTACCATATCTAATTTTCAAACAAGAACACGTGCCCCATTAATTTCTTATCCACCATCTAAATTGATTGGAAATGAAGCACTTGCACATATTCAGTCAACAGCACATCAATTTCGTTAGTCGTAACTGATTTATCAATAAATCAGGATTGCCTTCAATCTCCACACATTCTGTGCCCAACTTAATGTAAAATACATGCATGAATAAGTCAAGCAAAATCTCTGTTAAATGTTCGCAGAACGGCACAAAAATCAAAATTGATGAGTAGGGACCAAACTTTACGGAGTTATTCGAAACGTGAGAAAATATGTAAAAAGATGTTTCTGTCCTTTGCTAGCAATTTAAACATTACGAAAATTACTATTGACTTGATGAATTTTTCTTCACAACATGCTTGATCATGCAAAACATGAAAGCTGCAAACTGATATTCACATACCAACACTTCCGCCACCCTAAAAAAAAGTCCGAACATATTTCTTATGAAATTAAGGCTGCGGTGATAGAATACCTGATTTGGTCATGCCGACGCCACTATCGATAATGGACAGAGTCCTATTAACTTTATCAGGCACAATCCTAATGAAGAGCTCCGGCTGCGATTCCAACTTGCTCTTGTCCGTTAAGCTCTCGAATCTGATCTTATCCAGAGCCTTCACCACACCAAAACAAACATAATTACTCCGATATCTTGCTACTAGTACTTCTGTTAATATCAGCAAAACTTAACAGAAATTATCTGAAGGAAAAAAAAAATGGAATGCAATCGGCGAATGCTTACGTCAGAAGCGTTGCTGATGAGCTCACGTAGGAAGATTTCCTTGTTACTATAGAAAGTGTTGATGATAAGACTCAAGAGCTGATTAATCTCCGCCTGGAAAGCAAACGTCTCAGTTTCACCCGCCATTTGTACATCCGCCATGGCCTAGTGATAAGATTCGGCTTACAAATATATATATGCTGTGCTTTGTTTGTGTGTGTGTGTGTGTGTTAACTGGAAGATATGAGTGAGCGACAAACGAGAAAGGAGAAGGAAGCAAGAATATATACGGAAGAGGAAGTCGGTTCGGGAAGAATGTGGAGCGGTGAATAAGGAACAGAGTCGGGGATCCAGTTTGGCGGTTCTAGACTTCTCTACCATTTTCTCCAACTTTTCAATTTTCTCTTTCTTTTCCTAATTTGCCCTCTCATTCAACTATCTTTTTCTTTTTCTTTTTTTTTTTCCTATGGATTGTTGGAATGTGATTTATAAGTGGTTTTTCTCATTTATGGATAAGATTGGTTCCCTAATTAATTAAATCAAGCTCAACTCTATTTCTGTTTCTTCTTTCCCTAAGCAAAAAAAAAAATTTCGTTTGAGCTCATACAAAGTAATGACCGCAGTATAGATACAGAACCATTTCTATATTCGTATACAAGTTTGTTTGGATTGCTATTTTTTAAAATTTTTGTAAAAAAATGTACTGTAATAATTTTTAAAAAATAATTAAAAATATTTTCACGAAAAATGTAAAAATTTTTTGAAGAAAGATTGCATTCCAAACAAACTATGAAATTAATCCAGAATCATCTTGGTGCATTCGAGAAGTATTGTTAAAATTCATAGACGAATTAGGATAATACCATTGACATTTTGTAAAAGAAAAATAAAACAAAACCCATTCTATTCATGTTAGATTTAAAAAATTGACATGCGCAAGTGCTTTTTCATTCCTCCTGATTTCTGATTCCATATTCTCAGCCATCCTCCCTTATCTCGTCCAGTTCATTTCTCTTTTTCTTTGTTGTAGTTCAATGTTTTTTTTTCTCCCTTTTTTTTTTGCCTCGGAACAAAAGAAAATTTTCATGTTTTTTTGCAAATAGAACGTATGCACAATATTCTACTTTTGACTAAAATAAAATCTAAGCTGAATTCTTTCAAAAACTCTTCCACTTGTAAAATTACTATTGCGTAATGCCCCTATTAGACAAAGGCATGATCCCCATCCTTGGTCCAAGAAGTTTTTCCTTTCATCTGGTGAGCTTTTAGACAAATATATATTTCTTTAATACATTTCTCCGTTATCTTTTTACTTTACATACATCACGTGTTATAATATATATATATATATATACATATATATATATATGTTTTTTTAATAAAACCCTAAACAGTTAGTATCCAAAGTGATCTTTAGTTCCAATTTTGCTTGTACAGTTAATGTATGTTACATCACATGCATGCCCAATTTTACTTCTGCCGCTACAATAGGAAGTAGTAGTCAAACCTATCCCCTCTCCTCTGTGCATGTTTAAGACCAAGCGATAATTAGCATGACGGTCTCCTCATCCGCGGGGAAGCAATTATGTTAGTATCGTTTAATGCTGATTGCAAATCTTAATTTGACAACTTATGAGGCTTCTGTTATCTTCTTGAAAAATTTTATGGGGAATTATTTTCTAAATTTCTACCTCTCAATGATGATAATAACTTATCTCTTAATTGATCATAGTTAGTAATACTTTGCAATATGGCTCCGTTTGAATTATCTAATTTTTTGGGTATTTTTGAAAAATTTTACTATAACAGTGTATATGAAAAATTTTTACCATAAAATTTTTTTAAAATATTTGATATATTGTATGGATGAGATATTTTTTAAGTTATTATATATTACTGTAATATTATACTTCCTGTACTATCTATCACTACACTCTGAAACATTCACTGAATCTAAGAAAAGCAACTGGGTAGTACCCTCTTTATCTGCATCATCTTTTTTTTTCTAGCTAATCCATTGAACATTTAACTGGGGAAACCATCAACTTGTGTGATGAAGTTAAGTGACTATACTTAGAGCGCTACTCATCATTTATTGCATGGGAAAAGTTGATCAATAAAGCTATCAATAATCCATTATTATTGACCAAGAAGTTCCTTTACGAAGCTTGTTGCTCTGAGTACCTAGGATGATATTTTGCTACCCTTTTGGTTCCTATGTCAAATGCTGTGAAGGAAGTAAATATTTCTGATAACCACTGGGCCAATGGCTCAGTGGCCACCAGGGAAGGGCTTAAATCTCTCCTTGGGCTGTAGGTGAGGGTTCAAATCTTATCTGTAGCGAAAAAAATCTAAGAGTTGTGCCAAAGCACTCCCTTGGTCTAGTTGGGTTTGTATACCCTCTAACCCTCTACTACAGCCTCCTTAGACTCCCTCTCCCCCCTAGATTAGGATAGAGTAGGTTATACAAATGTATCGTTGCTGACAAAAAAAAGAGTAAATATTTCTGATGAAAGATCACGCCAACTAAATTTTCAAGACCAATAACTTTCCTGTACTATCTATCACTACACTCTGAAACATTCACTGAATCTAAGAAAAGCAACTCGGTAGTATCCTCTTTATCTACCCATTGGGCCAATGGTTCCTTAGGCTCCCCCTAGATTAGGATAGAGTAGGTTATACAAATGTATCGTTGCTGGCAAAAAAAAAATAGTATCCTTTTTATCTGCATCATCTTTTTTTTTTCTAGCTAATCCATTGAACATTTAACTGGGGAAGCCATCAACTTGTGTGATGAAGTTAAGTGACTATACTTTGACAGCTACTCATCGTTTATTGCGTGGGAAAAGCTGATCAAGAAAGCTATCAATAATCCATTATTCTTGACCAAGAAGTTCCTTCACGAAGCTTATTGCTCTGAGTACTTTTTTTTTTTTTTTTTGTCGGCAACGATACATTTGTATAACCTATTCTATCCTAATCTAGGGGGGAGGGGAAGCCTAAGAAGGCTGTGGTAGGAGACTAGTGGGTATACAGACCCAACTAAATCAAGAGAGTGCTCTGACACAACCCTTAAATTTTTTTCGCTGCAGGTGAGGTTTGAACCCTTACCTACGGTCCAAGGAGGGACTTAAACCCTCCCTGGTGGCTACTGAGCCATTGGCCCAGTGATTTTATTGCTCTGAGTACCTAGGATGATAGTTTGCTACCCTTTTGGTTCCTAAGTCAAATGCTGTGAAGGAAGTAGATATTTCTGATGAAAGATCACGCCAACTAAATTTTCAAGACCAATAAAAAAATAAATTAAATGAAAAAATAAAGAAGAAGGACCAGGGAGAAGATTAAAACACACACATACCCCCACAAAGAAGTAAGTATACTAACTTTAGATCGTTTCTAGAGTTTTTTTTTTCCATGTTGCCGTTGAATATTTTAAAGTTTCAGTTCAGTTAATTAAGATACCTAACTTAAAAGTTCAATTCACGAATAAAAAAATTGAGGAAACCCATAGGTAGTCGTAAATCCGAAAATATCTTACCAAATACTGGGAAAAATGGGTATTATATAAGTACACTATCCTATTGGACGTTGATTGCTCTTAAGCAAGTTGTCTTAAGCATATTGACATAAAGGCTTAAATATTTCTTATAATCTCAATCAGAGTTTAAACTTTTGAAAAATCATTCAAAATGTCCTTCATATTTCACCAAATGAATTTTTTTTCCATTACTTTTAAAATGGTAACTTTACGTCCCTTATAAAATCAAGTCAATAAAATTTAGTTCCAATTTAAATTTTCGAACACTTTTTATTTTGAATCCATCATGTGATCCATATATGATCATTTTGGTAGATGCAAAAAAATTAGATTCTATTTGTAGTTAAACAAATGACATGATCCATATTCATTTTTTGCATCTAAAAAAAGTAGGATTTGGAGCGAACTATGTTCTTCTTTTCCTAAAAAAAAAAAAGAGAGATACCAATCCATAATCATTTGTGCCATTAAAAAAGTAGGATTTGAACTTTTTATACATAAAAAATGACTACATGTAGGTTATGCAGTGATTTCAGGTTAAAAGTGATCGAAAAATTAAATTGGGGCAAAAAATTATTAACTTGAATTTGTAAGAAACGTAAAGTTAATATTTTAAAAATGAAGAACGACAAAATGTCATTTGATAAAATATGAGAGTCATTTTGAATGATTTTACTTTAAACTTTTTTTGTTCTTAACTATTTGACCCATAAAATTCTTTCTATATGTAAATTTTAGTCCTTCTGCCAAACTCTTTAGCCCCAGAAAACGAAAATAAAAAAGAAAATAGAGATACATGTTTTCCAACCAGGTCAGACGAGTGAAATTAGGAACTGACATTACTTCTTTGCCCCTGTATTATTCTATTATTTGTAATGGGCTTGGGGAAATATTTGTGAATCGATTTGCCCTTTTCACTTTATTTATGAAAAATAAATAATTATTGAACTTGAAAGGCTTTGGAATTTACCATTTCTGAAATGATAAAGGTCCAATTTGATTGAATCCTATCCATTTGACTTGGCAAGTAATGGTGCTCTACAAATTTTTGGCCAAAGATGCCAAGAAGTTAAAAGTCGACTAGGGCCTTAAAATTTGAGTCAATTTCATAATATGAATTGTGAGATTTAAATTTATACCCAAGTTGTATGAATTTACACAAAAAATTACAACATTTACATAAATTGATTTGAAATAAACAAAACTCAACCTGTGAGGTCCCTAATGTTAAAATATGACATTTAGGGGCCAGAAAATTTAAATATTCTACGAGGCCTATGCTGAGATCGCGAAAATATGAGAACTTTTGAGATCATTTTTAATTTTGACCTTTCAGAAGTCTATGCCACTGCACGGACGTTGAAACCGCGTTCACAGATTCAAAGCAGCCCCAACTCCAGTCTCCGCCCTTTCCCCCAGCCGAGCACCATGCCAGAAAATGCACCATAACTTATCCCAATAAATCGTAACCCCCCTTCAAATCTTCAGCCACTGAACCCCCTCTCCGCCTGAAAAAGCAACTCTAAAAGCCGTCTTGACTCGGCAGTACCCCTCCAGCATCAGATTTGAAATCTAAAATCTTGTTCAAAAGCTCAAATGGCCAACCATAATGGTAGTTCAGCAGCTTTTGAAAGTAACAGTTCTAAAAAAGGCAATAATAGCATCAAAGGAGTGCTTATTCATGGAGGCAGATATGTTAGATATAATGTTTTCGGTATCTTGTTTGAAGTCTCCAACAAATATGTCCCTCCCATTCGCCCAATTGGCCGTGGTGCTTATGGCCTTGTTTGGTAATACAAAAATGGAGCCCTTTTATTGATTTTGTTAGTTTTATTAGTCTATGTAAAGATTTTACCATCTGGGCTTAGGTTGGTTTGCTGAAAGATTGGATTTTTTGTTGTTTTCTGTGTTTTTTTTTGGGGTACAGTGCTGCTGTGAATGCACATACTGCTGAGGAGGTTGCTATCAAGAAAATTGGTAATGCTTTTGATAATCGAGTTGACGCCAAAAGAACTTTGAGGGAGATTAAACTCCTCCGCCACATGGATCATGAAAACGTGAGTTCAAGCTTGACGTTCGAAGCTAACAATTTCATCTGATTTGTTGATCAATTGGGAGAAACAAAATAGAAATTGCTCATTTGTTCAGAGCTTTTTCTTGGTAGTTTTCGAGATTGCTACCCTTTTTTCCGATTGTGGCTCTTGGAATTTTAAAGTTTGTCTAATAGAAAAGGAGGGATCATTTGGTTTGATAAGTCGTGGTTGTGCTGCTGCTTATCAGGTTATTGCTATCAAGGATATCATAAAACCACCGAACAGGGAAGCTTTCAATGATGTATACGTTGTTTATGAGTTGATGGATACTGATCTTCATCAGATTATTCGCTCTGACCAAGAATTGACTGACGATCACTCTCAGGTTTAGTACTAACACTTTCATGTGTTACTATGTTGCATGCTAAAGCCCTAGAGCTTCAAATTAATAGTTATTCAACTGATTTTCTAGTTGTTTCAATCAGCAGTATTTGCTCGCCTTTACAATCTGCCTACTTACTTTTCTTGGAACTTGAGCACCTTTTAATCAAATGCAGCTATATGAACTGACTTTTCACTAAGTTTCCATTGTAAACCAATCATGCAAGACTTTGTCGCTTCATCACTAACTTTCAGTTTGTTGCTTACATGTTTCTGGCAATTGTGGTTACGACAACTGGTCATGACTTCAAGGTTAATGCCCTGTTGTTTTTTTCTTCAGTATTTTCTGTACCAGCTTTTGCGGGGACTGAAATATGTACACTCAGCCAATGTATTGCATCGTGACCTCAAGCCCAGCAATTTGTTTCTGAATGCAAATTGTGACCTTAAGATTGGAGACTTTGGTTTGGCAAGGACAACATCAGAAACAGATTTCATGACAGAATATGTTGTCACTCGTTGGTATCGGGCACCTGAGTTGCTCCTCAACTGCTCAGAGTACACTGCTGCTATAGATATTTGGTCAGTAGGTTGCATTTTTGGTGAAATCATGACAAGAGAACCTTTATTTCCTGGTAGAGATTATGTTCATCAGCTCAAACTCATCACAGAGGTATCATTTTTCTGAGATTCTGTTTGAAGTCATTTTCCACTGGGAATTCTTGCTTTTAATCTCCATGAGCTGGGAACTTAACTCTTACTCTACGTTTAAAAGTTGGAAAGTAGTGAAGAAAGAGAAGCTGTAAGGGAGGAAAAAAAACAGTGATGATAAAGTCATACCGAGTAATAGCGACTAATGAATGAGTGAATGGAGGGGCAGAATTTTCATAATCTAAATTATTATGTCTTAAACAATTCTTATTTGGGAGTGCATTCTAGCAAATAATTTGAGCCGAGATTTATTGTCCTTTGTTTTAATTTCCTAGAACCACAAATTTTGGCAGAACCACATTTCATCTTTAGAATCAATCTCTCTTGCTCTTCTTACATGGCTACATGAGCTATTATTAATTTTGGATTTATAAGAAGTAAAACTTGTGGAGAAGGAGAAGGTTGTTGATGAGGGTTATTTGACACAGCAAAAGAATAAAATAAAGTGATATTTGACGCTATTTCAATTGAACTACTCCATGCCATTGCATATTGTATTCATGCTAATCCTTTTACTTCAGCTCTTGGGTACTCCTGATGATGCAAGCCTTAGATTCCTGCGAAGTGATAATGCTCGGAAGTATGTCAGGCAACTTCCTCAATACCCAAAACAACAATTAACGGCTAGATTTCCAAACATGTCTCCTCTGGCTGTCGATTTGCTAGAAAAGATGCTTGTCTTTGATCCCAGCAAACGTATTACAGGTAAAGGCACTTCAAATATGAACTTCTGTACCTCCGACCCTCGTATTTGAGAACTTCTTAGCCTTAAAGATTTTACCCTGTTAGTTTAATTTTTTCTTTGGATTTGCATCAGTTGAGGAAGCGCTTTGTCATCCATTCTTGAAATCTCTTCATGATATCAATGATGAGCCAGTTTGCCCAAGACCTTTCCATTTTGATTTTGAGGAACCATCAATAACTGAAGAAAACGTCAAGGATCTCATCTGGAAGGAAGCAGTGAAGTTGAACCCTGACCCAACTTGTTAATCAGTTAGATGTAACATTAGCATTTGTTGTACAAAATGTTGGAAATAATGCAAGGTGTGATGGGGAAGTTATGATTTGCAATGCTGTAAGACTCTAGTTATGTGTTAGGAGATTCCGTACGCCACTCAAAAGTGGTTTTGTTCTCTAGTTATGTAATTTGCAATGCTGCAAGTTAGTGTTATCTAGAACCTTCTTCAGCGAGGGGACCTGCTCACAACCGGCAAGCTTCCTTGTTGAACAGGATTTCGAGTGTGTTTGGATAGAGTATTAGTTGGGATAATTACCGTAACGCTTTTTGTGATGTGATTTATATGAGATAAAAAAGTAGTTGGAAATATAAAAAGGTGGATTGAAAAATGTGTTTATAATACTAACAAAATACTATGTGAAATTATTCAGCAATCCAAACACGCTGCAGGCCGTCAAAGATCTCCTTCGCTGTTAGTGGATGTTTTGGACCTTAATGTTTTGAGATTGATGCAATCCTATGCTACTCTGTTTGTAAATGTGGTGTCAGTAATTGGCAGTATATAGCATATCCTTGGGTTAAAAAAAAAAGTGTTAACATATTTGAAATCTAGACGAGGAGGAGTGGATTATATTGCACGCAGAACTGGAGTGTGTTGCTACATTAGCTCGGCTTGAAGTCCTTTGCCAGAAGAGGTAAAGCGTTTTCCCACAGATGATATTATATCGTGTTTCTTTCATTCATAATTGAAAGCAAGGGACCTTAGCTTGATTATGCGGTCAATTTGCGTAAATAAAATCCTACATTCCATCAATGCAACCATCTTCTTGGCATCAATATGAAAGATTTCCAAACATGGTGTTTTTACTAGGCATTCCTTTTCAGTAATTTAGTATTGCAGGAACAAGACTGGACTTCAACCTAATCAATCAGTAGATGTTCTGTGGGGAAGTCACATGATGGACTGTATTCCTCTCCCTGCTGTGTCAATAAAGCACAAGGCTGAGGAGTGACAGCACTTGAAATCCCAGAAATGTCAGTGCAGTTCCAAGGTAATTTCTTTGCATTCTGTGCCAGCTCAATGGTGACATTTGATATGCATATTCCAGTAAAGGGATCACCAGGAATCCCTTCCAACCGCCCAGCCATGGTAACGTTTTCCGCTACTATGTCACGATAGTTGATATTTTCAACTGCAGGGAGGGCATTTGGATCATAATTATTATCAGGATGAGACCCATAGTTTCCTGTCATCCAGAATACATATTTCATAGTTTTCAAGGTCATCCCTTTCACATATATATCTTTCACGTAGCCTCCCCTTCCAACTGCTGTTTTGATCCTGACTCCAGATTCTGTATTGATTGCTACTATGTCTTCTGCTCTGACATCTTCAATTCCTCCGGACATCTCACTGCCTAGCGCGATGGTTGCACTGGATGGGGAGATACAGGTCAGTCGTTTGATGAAGAGCTGCTTGGTCGGCATCCCAAAAGCAATTCCATACTCATCCCAACCACTCTTAACTGCAACGCAATCATCCCCAGAGACAATATAGCAGTCCTGAATTCGAACATTTGTGCAAGAATCTGAATATTATACCAGAAGGGCAAAGGATGTGTCAATCAAGAATGACTTTCAAATTCAATGTTGGTAAATGAGAACTAAACAAAGTTTCCGATATTCCACTGGTTTACCCGGGTTGATGCCATCAGTATTTGGGGATGTTACTGGTGCTGTAATAGTGACGCCTTGGACAATTACGTTGCTGCATCATTTTATGAAACATTTACGTTTAGATGCATCATGAAGTTTAATAAATGGACTTGATAGAACATTTGCTTACTCTTGCTTATGCCGCCCCCGCCGCCTTGGGGGGGGGGGGGGGTTAAGAGAAAAAAGCCCAGTTACCTGCTATAAGTTGGATGTATATTCCATGATGGAGAATTAACCAACGTAAGATTGGATATCTGGATATTATCAGAGTACAAAAGCTCAATAAGGTAAGGACGTGTATATTGAAGTTCTCCTTTGTGAAATTTGTCCCACCAGGGCTCGCCTTGACCATCAATTGTGCCATTGTCCCCTGAAAACGAACTAACAGTGAGTTTCTTGCTCCATCTAAATCTACTTCCGAACTACCAGAAACTTCTCACATAACAAAATCAATTGTGGTGGTACCTGTTATAACAACGTCAGTGAGGTTAGTTCCGAATATAAAACTGATATATCTTCCACCCTCAGTGTCTCTCCCTCGACCATATGATGGCAGGGGTTCAATTACAGTCCACTCACTTTCATCCTAAACCAAAATAAAAAATGTTCAAGCTGTGATATTAGATATGCAAAGATCTTTCTCTGTGTCCATCAATCCAATGGAAATCTAACTCAGAAATTGATAGCTTAATCAATGTTTAACCATTCTTGATACTTTCAAGCAGGTAGTTTAACACTTTTATGTCTTGCCCGCAAACACAGATGGCAAAATTTTTTCTTGATTCGACTGCCTATACCAAAAATACTTGGTTTACAGGTGCTGACCATCAAAACCCTCTATGTGTATTAAATTGTTGTTAAAATAACAGAAAAGGGAGAACCGTTTGGCTGCATGGGACAAGTCCTAAATCCTAATGTGGCTTTAGTCCACACGTGCACATAGAAATTGTCAAAATGCTTCTTGGAATGTGGGCGGCCGAGTGTCACTTTCCCATTTCAATAATTGGATTTCTATGTGGACTAGCATATCCATATGTCCTCCATTTACGCCACTACTCTAACGCTTTCGATTTT
This sequence comes from Coffea eugenioides, assembly GCF_003713205.1. NCBI lineage: Eukaryota > Viridiplantae > Streptophyta > Magnoliopsida > Gentianales > Rubiaceae > Coffea > Coffea eugenioides. The sequence goes on along the minus strand of NC_040042.1, from coordinate 45,825,647 downwards.
GCGCTATAAAAGTGACCCATCTGGAGACTGAAGCAAGTTGGTCCATTCTCCACCACAAATTAAGATGTGAAAGATGAAGCACTTAGGTTACTTCTCTCCTAGCACCTATCTAATTAGGGCTCTTAAAGCAACCGTTAGTAAAAGTGGTGGAAATAGAGTTTATGCATAGATAAAGGCCATGCTCCAGACGAAGATACGAACAGATTGAGAAACATAAAGATATATGCACGCGAGGAATGAAAGTTGTAACTGCTTTGAAGTTGACTGAAGGATCCTAATTCGATTTTCGTTTTCTCTTTTGTTTGAAATTAGTCGCAAAACAAACCTGAGAAGCAAGGAGAACGGCATCTTGGTGGAGGAAGAGGGTGAAATGATCGCTGGTGATGTTAAAGCTTCCTGTCAACCATTTTCCAGGAGGAACGTAGAGAATGGATCCACCCTCTGATTCAAATTGGCTGAGATAATTGATGGCATCCTGGAAAGCCTTTGTATTTGATGTTGTTCCATCACCAACCCCTCCAAAATCTGTCAAGGAACCACTATGTTCTCTGCAGTTTATGCTGGAATACTCGAAATAATATTCCCTGTGGTGAACTTTTCTGCCATTAACATCTCTTGAACTCGTCAGAATCACAGCAGCAAGGACGAAAACTATGTTGATAACCTGTCAAAACATCAAGAAGATCAGCTTTTTTGGAGAGCAATTTAAGAAGGGGTTGATTGAAACTGATAGGAGTAATGTGAAGAAGAGGGGAAAAAACAAGAAGCTTTACTTGAATTCTTGTATGACTTTGCTTTAACCCCATCTTGGGCTTCTGTGACTTCAAGGAGAGGTAGTTGTAGGTTCGTTTCATTGCATAGGAAATAGGAACGTCATCACCTGTCTTTATAAGGTGGGAAATTCTTGTCCATTTCACTCGTGTCAATGTATCCGAACATAGAAGTCATATTGCCTTGTTTGAAAAGTCATTTATTTCTTTAAAAAAAATTTAGATTTGTCGTAAATATATTTTTTATTTTTTAAAAAATTTTATATATATCAAATTGCGATAATATATATATATTTTATAAAAATTTTAAAACATATCAATTCAAAACTTTTTTATTATTGTATAATAATTTGCTTAATGGACATAATGGTTCCCTCATCCTATTTTGATGGTTTTGATTTTTTTATTCATATAATTAAAAAAAAATTAATTAACTTTATAAGAAAAGTAAATCTAACCTATTATTGTCCTTCTAAAATATCCTTCTTACATTATGTAAGATGAAGTGATCTTTTGGTTGTTCTTTTTAGATGCAAGAAATCGATTGCAGGTGGACCCGTGACCCTGGTTTAATCTAATTAGTTAATGCTAGCTCAGCTTTTGCCAAAGGGGAGGAATTTTCCAACACTGCTAGCTCAGCACTTTTAATATATATTGTACAGAATTTAAGCATTTATAATTTCAATATATTGGCAAAACAAAACTTATTTATCTCTATGCGGCAATACATGCCACGTGTTCACTCAAAAAATGATTGGAAACGTTACTGTCCAAACAAGGCTAAAATGAATCTTGGGTACTATTAGTAATATTTCCATCAGCCACGTGATTTTGGGATCTCATATGGCAACGAATACAGGATCCCATACATAGACAAAAATATTTTCTGAATGCATTCTTTAATGTTCATTTTGACTGTCTGACGTGGACGTAGTTCTCCTCCTGGGGACAAAATAATAATAACAAAGTACTTTAATAATAATGAGATTCTCCAGATAATAATAACAAAAAAAAAAAAGTTAGTGGGTTTGTTGTGGGAATTTTGTGTATTGTTGTGGAATGATGCTGAGGAGATTGGTCAGCGGTTGGGTGGGTGGTTGGGTCCAAGTTTGCATGCCATCGTGAAGTGCCCGCATCTTCACTAACGACTTTACGAGTCACGGGTTTGGGTTATGCATTGGACCAACTAACTATTCGAAAGTGACCGAGGGGCATTAGCCGTAACTTAACTACAACTCGAATGAAAAAGAAGCAAATATATGTGCTTGTGTTTTTTTTATACATACGAAAAAAAAAGAAATTTTATTATTAAGATTGCTAGAAATCGTCCACTCACAAATAATTGACAAAAGTTGGCAAAGAATTCCAAAGGATTGGCAAAAAGAGCCAATTCATGAGTTATTTTCATGAGCCAATTCACATTAACAGAGATGTGATCTGATAAGGCAGCAATTTTACATGTACTTGTGCTTGGATAGAATATTATTTATAAATTTTTTTTTTTAAGAGCAGCATTATATTGATTTTTGAAATTTTATGTGTATGAGATAAAGACGCAGTTGAATAGATAAAATGGTTATTTGAATTACTTTAGTTAATTGATAATTTGTAGAATATTTTTTTAAAAGATTTTATAACTAAAAAAGATATTTTGGAAAGTATCTTCCAACTTGATATTGCGTGTCATTGTCGCGATTACAAGCAATACGATAGCCAACCGGATGAAGGCCATGGTCCAGATGGATAATGGGATGTGGATTCTCTGCATCGTCGTTCTGCAGTTCTCCCTGCTGCTGCTGCCGCACTTCGCCATCCGCCATGGAATAAATACCAAAAAATAGATTTTTTGCCCTATAAATAAACGGATTAAATACCAAAAAAAATTCTCTGTGAAATATTCAACTTACCTTCTTCCTATGGACTAGAAACATGTGACTTAAGCTACGTCATGGTTTTCAAGTTTTTTGAAACTAATGTAAATAGGTTCTCAAAATCAACAATATTCACCACAACCACAAATTTGGCCGAAGATAATACGTCCAAATTGAAAAGCCATTCCTACCCTACCTAGTAATAAATATATCAACAGGTGCAATTAATGTAAGTTACTCATTAGAATCAAAGTCAGTTTCTAGGAATGAATATATGAGATGAACAACGGAAAGCGCAGTACGCTATTGAGGGTACCAAAATTGCTTTACGCTTTTCACTTAACCCTCCTTTTAACGTCTAAAACCATAACAACTATGCAGATAAAAGCGAGGTTAATCACCAGCATAAATGCTTTATCCTAATGTTCCGTAAATGTATGTTACCAGTAGGCCATCACAATGGGTAATCACCGAAGACTATGAATCATTTTTGTTAAAGAATCTTCACATTACTGAATACAGGGAATAGCAATGTCACGAATCACGATCCCTTCTTCCCTGATACGATTAAAGCATCTACCTTAGCATATACTATCATGCAAATTTATGAATGATAAACCTTTACAAGATCTACCCAAGACTGTATTTGCAAGGGACATTAGCTATGTAATGCAAGTCACAGGACTTCTTGCTTGTCTTAGTATTCCTTCAAACAAAAGAAAAATAAATTTGACGTTTTCCATCCTACGTACGAGACACCTATAATCTTATAATTAAGCTTGCAAATGAAGTAGGAAACTGGATCGAAGAGGCTAGAGTTTAAGGCTAACTCATCGCTGTACCATCTGTAATCTGGTTTAATATTCAAGGGAAAGTGGATATGTTTAGAATGTAAAGGCAACAAAACCACTGTGCATCGTGTGATCATCAAGTATAGAAGGTAAATGATAGAAAATATCGGAAGGCAATTATTAGATTATACATCTCAAATGTTGATGTAACAGAAGTTGATGGAGAAGCTCCTGAGGAATGCACTTAAATTCTTCTCCCTGTAGAATGCAAGAATGTCAAAGCTATATGATATCCTGGTTGCTCGAAATCAATTACGAAGACAGTTCAGTTTCAGGACATTGAAATCACCAGTTTCAGCATTTATTTTTTAACAGAAGCAGTAAATAAATTTGACGGGAAATAAGTATAATTTGGGTAGGATTTACGTTACATTAGATTATCAGCGCCAGCTGACAGTAAAATGAAACAGAAATTAAAAAAAATGATCAGTGCCCTACAAAGAAATTATTTGAGGGGATAAACAAAGTGATTTCAAAAAAGACCAAGGGACAATTTGCATGAACAATAAACAACATGAGGGTTTCGCTAGCATCTACTACTAAAACTTGGGTGTAATCGAGGCTGAGGGGCAAATGCTGCTGAGCATTTGAGGTCCATGGTAGAAGGGCTCAATGGTTCCCGTTTTCATCATGTCATAGACACCAATTTCTTTGCCTCCTCCTCCTTTAATATTGTTATATCCGGACCAGCAATCGTCCGTGAAGTAAATATGATTGGGTTTGACTCCGGGAGTCGGATTATCATCGGAAGGAACCTCAGACGAAGTTGAAGCACTATGGCCAATAAAAAGCTCTCTGTTTCCCAAGCTCTTGACTTGTTTCAATCGAGGGGATGACCACCCCTTTCCCTCCTCCTCCTCCTCCTCCTCATAAATCCACCTCAACTATCTTTAGTTGGGCTGTACAGTACTTAGGCTCAGGATCATCCACGCCATGAGGGTAATGGGCAAAATTATCTCTAGCAACAACCAGAAGCGACTCCTCCCTCTCAGATTCTACAAATGTATAACTCCTTCAGGTACCAAAACGGATAATCTTAAGTAGCAAGAATCCAAACTTCTCCAACACTGGGATTGCAGTCGGCAATATTTCCTCATTGCAATAGGTGACGTCGCTGTATAAAATTCTCGCAGCTCATTTCTGTATCATATGTAATCTGGTTGAATATTCAAGGCTTGGAAACCTGGCTTCCCTTCAACAGAGAAGTGTTTCACAGCAAAGTGATCCTTCAAATCATCTATTAGACTCTTGTAGAAGACTGCATACTCCTCCCTGGTAATCTCTGCAGGCTGTCGAAGCAAGATAGTGTTTAGTGTGTTTTCTCCTTGCTGACATTCTACAATCCCTTTGACCCATTGAACCTTCTCCTGCCCCAAGTGATTTTACATCCCTCTGGTTCCTTTCTTCACTCACATTCCACCAACTTTATACCTCCTCTTGCATGGACAATGAAGGCCAGCAACCTCCACCACCGCTTCAGCCTCCGCCAGTGGTATTCCTCGGACATGGCCGCCATGTCCGAGGAATACCACTGGTGGAGGCGGAAGTGGTGGTGGAGGTTGCTGGCCTTCATTGTCCATGCAAGCCGAGGTATGAAGTTGGTGGAATGTGAGTGAAGAAAGGAGGCAGAGGATGTAAAATCACTTGGGGGCAGGAGAAGGCTCAAAGGGTCAAGAGATTGTAGAATGTGAGCAAGAAGAGAGCACACTAAGCACTAATTTATAGGACTTTGAGGCTGTCGTCTGATTGTGTTGTGTTGTATCACATGCTGTTCTAGCAATTGGAGATTTATCCTTCCCCCTCTGCTTTGCCTTTTCTTTCCCTTAATTCTTCTGTTGCGTGCTACAGTGAAATTGGGAAGTAAAGACTCAAAGGGCACTTGACAATGCCAACAGACCCAATATAGCAAAATCCAACACCATGGTAGTAATGCAAACAATTAAATGCACTGCGGAAGACTTTAATAGTGCAGGAGAAGGAAAAGCAACCATTCGACTTGTGCAAGAACAAGCTAAATCGGAGTCTTTCTCTCTCTCTTTTTTTTTTTTTCAAAAGAAACTAGCGTACCACAATCCACGATAGTTCTCACTACTCTTTATATGCACGATAGTTCTCACTACTCTTTATATGCATATAACCCACAAAACTCCGCAAGGCAAAAGTACGTGCAATAAAAATATTTAAAGAATTAAAATGATGATGGCAAAAAGGGTGAACAAACATCATAATTTTCCTTAGACTACTACTGAATTAAGTAGCGTTCGACAGCCACTCTGCTTCCAAACAGGGAATTGTGGATCTCTTTTACTCCACCTATTGGGATCAGTTACTTGGGACCATATACAGAAAAAGGCGATCACCTTCTCGCCCTCAGAAATAAAGCCTTCATGCAATAGGTCAGTCAGGCTGTTTGTTTTGCACTCTGCTGTGGTTATTACACTCACGTAGGATGATCACACACACACACACACACATATATATATATATATAAAATAAAACATGTACTATTTGTTATGCTAATTTACTTAATCATCCTTCTTACAACTGCTGTCTTACAAACTTTGTCATTCTATGAAATTTTGGCTTTTGAGTAATTTTGCTTCATTTTTAGAACTTTTGACTTTTTAATATACATTCATGCATTCATACATACATATACACACACATATATATATATACACACACGTATGTATATTGTCCGATTCTGTTGTACTGTGCCATTCTCCAAGTTTTTATCCTTCCTCTGTTTTTCCTTTTTCCCTATATAGCCAAATCCAAGTAATAAATACTTTGAATTTATGCACTGTGAAGACTTAAAATAGTGCAAGAGAATGACAAGAAAGCATTTTGACTGGTGCAAGAACAAGCTAAAGCCGGGTCTTCTTTTTTTGGTGGAAAGTAGTAGCGTAGCACGGTCCACAACCATATGCATACGGACATGCGTATAACCAGCCAGCAAAACATCAGCAAAGCAAAAGTACTATTTTAAGAATGAAAATAATAATAATGGCAAAAAGGGTGAAAATCATAATTAGCCTTAGAAACCATGGAAGTGAATCTTTCCGATTACACATGCAATATAGGTCAGGTTTTAAAGCCGATGAAATGCATGCACACCTGAACAACTACAAACTCAGGAAGGGTTTGAGACACAGATAAATTTAAGGAGTGAATTCTGCGAACAAAATGCATTTATCCTTTGCACGTCAGTTGTACGATCGAAATTTTACTCTCTCTTTTTTTTTTTTTTTTACAAATTATGCTAATTATACAATAGAAATCTACTTTGACCAAAAAAGAGAAGGAATTTTTTTTGTTTTATCGAAAAATGATTAGTACCCCGCTCGATTCTCTCCTACGTGATCAAATGATTTTCTTAGGCCATTTTGACATTAATTAGAGTAGTTTATCACCCCGTGCAAACTGCAAAGCACAGAATTATCAAACGATTGAAAATGTATGTGGTCGAGAGACAAAATTTACTCGTGTTTGATATGTGGATTCCTTCATTATTCAGGGAGGGGGGGGGGGGGGGGGGGAAGGGAAACAAGGATGTACTCTCCACGCGGCAATGCTAAATGTAGGCAAATTGAACCCTAAACTGGCAAATTGAAGTTGAACCGTGAACAACATTTCCCTTCTCAAAGCTTACAGCAATTTTTCTTTTCCTTTTTAGTAAAAGCACGTGTGTGTGTGTGTACACAAACAAACACACATACACATACATGGGATCAAATCAGAGCTCTCCATACAAATTCCATTTCTTGACAATTAACCTAATAATAAGAGTTCATTTTTTTTTTATATATACTGAAAATATATATATTATTATGATTTGATGCATAACACGTGAGTAAAATTTGAATTTGAATTAAAACAGTGCTTTCCATCCAACAAGTTGATAAATGACAGTTTAAATGAGTGATAGTTATTGTTATTTTTCAATATTGAAAAGTAAGGCAAAGAGATGAAAAGACGCATTAACATATAGGAGTGCTAGATTATCGAGAGAGAGAGAGAGAGAGAGAGATGGGAGTACTACGAATTATTTAGCACATTTATATATTTTTGTTGCCACCAAAAGTCTAAATTTTGGTAGTGAAGAAAAAAAAATCTTTACCAAAATCCCATAAATATTATGAGCTTTTCTATCATTTTGGTGCTAGGGATGTGGATTGAGACCACAGATTGAGTCGTACATATTTATTTTTCTTCTCAAACGAAATTCTTTCCTCACAAAATTGTTAATGAAAATTGTTGCGATTCGCTAGAATCGGTAGCTCAAGCTGGTAATGGACCACTAAGGTGGTTCATTTTCATATCAGGTTTAATGTTTAGCAGTTTCGTGCTAAGTAATGAAAAAAATGAGCGTCGAGCGGCCAGTTAAAATTTGGTGCGAATAACAATTGGCGTAAAATTAATACCAAGACAAAGAATGTCAAAGTGCTGCATCTGTGATTCATTATCGCGCCAAGCTACATGATCCTGCTTGCTTTGTAGGTCTATTATTAGGCCGCGGGTAGAAAACAAATACAACTCGCGAACAAATTCCAGCATCCGCAGCAAGGGTATACATACCTAGAGCTGTTAAGTCAATCGAGTAACTCGAAAACTCGTTAGAGCTCGACTCGTTAAAGCTCGAGTTCGGCTCGTTAATTTTGGTTAACGAATCAGAGCTCGAGCTCGAAACATGTTCGTTTAGTTAACGAGCCGAGTAAGCTCGGCTCGTTTGATACTCGAGTAGCTCGTTAGGGCTCGTTAATGAAGGATATATTTGTCATTTTAGAAATTAAAATTATAAAAATTAAAAATTATAGATTTTTATTAAGGTTAATTTGCACGAATTCGAACTCGAGCTCGTGAAGCTCGACTCGTTTGTGATAAACGAGTCGAGTTCGAGCCACATGTACATTTAACGAGTCGAGTTCGAACACATTTTAAAGCTCGTTTTCCTGACAAGCTCGAGTCGAGCTCGGCTCGAATTAAACTCGAGTCAAGCACGGCAGCCAAATACTCGACTCGATTAACAGCTCTATACCGTAAAGAGTAAATGGAAATATTAATGGCTAGGATTTCAGAGCATCACATTAATTTATGGTACGAATAAGTCCTATATGGATCAGGAGTTTTCTTCTCATTTCTGTCAAGTGGTGTAAACATTTGGTGTAAAGTTACAATTTAGTATAAACGTGAATTTTGTAAACTTAAACAATTAATTCACAATTTTTTTTTATTAATTCACAATATACCAAAATTGTACGAACTTGTTACGCTAAAGGTTGTAAGAATTATAATAATTGGACTGAATTGAACAGAATCAACTAGAGAGACTCGGGAAGTCACGATCCCATGTAGTGTTTACCTCCTCTTCTTAGCGTTCCAAGAAGAGTAGGAGTACATGAAAATAAAAATTTTAAAAAGACGATAAAAAAGAAAAGAAAAGAAAAGAGGGCGCTGACTGTCCCCCAGCTAATACATCACCAAGTGGACAGCAAGAAACCCCCCGGCCCGGCGCCGGCGGTGAGGAATGAACAAACTGCCCGGGCCCAGCTAACACATAACCAGGTGAGGAACGAAAAGAAGGCGGGTTGCCGTCCCGTTGCGGAACGAATAAATTAAACTGCCGGCGGTGAGGAATAGAGTCAGAAAACTGAAAAAGACTACCTAAAAGTTGGGTGTAATCCAGGCAGAGGGGCAAATATAGCTGAGCACCTTAGGGGCATGGTAAAAGGGCTCGACGGTTCCTGTTTCCATGTTGTAGACACCCATGTCTTTGCCTCCACCTCCTGCAGTGGCGCCGTATCCCAACCAGCAATCGTCTGTGAAATAAATATGATTGGGTTTGATTCCTGGGGCTAGTTTACCATTTGAAGGGACCTCAAACGAAACTGTAGCACTATGGCCAAGAAAAAGCGCTCTGTTTCCCAAGCTCTTGATTTCTTTCAAACACAATCGAGATGATGACCATGACCCCCCTTGTCCTTGTCCTCCTCCTCCTCCTCCTGCCGATAAATCCAGCTCAAAAACCTTAAATTCAGCAGTGCCGTACCTAGGCTCACGGCCTTCCACGTCGTCGTCAAAAAAGGGGAAATTATCTCTAGTAACGACCAGGAGCGACTCCTCCCTCTCAGATTCTGCAATGTATAACTGCTTGAGGTACCAAAAGCGATAGCATAAAGTAGCAAGAATCCTAGCTTCTCCATTAATCTTGGGGTTGCAAACCACAACATTTCCCTTCTTATCAACTGCATAGATTTGGCCGTTGTAATAGGTGACGTCGCTGTATACAGACACTCGCAGCACAACTCTGTTCCAGCTTTGGTCCCCTGGCTTCCAGAATGCCAAGAATCTAACGGATCCACAAATGAGCATTACCACATAGTCCTCCTCCTCGGCCTCGCTTGGCCTTGCAGACAACGCGAACTTTTCCACGAAAATAAACGCATCGGGTTCATAGCGATCGTACCCTGGAACAGTATTCTGGTTGGGTAACGGAATTTCGGGACCCGACGAGAAGGGATTCAGCAAACTCATGTCCCCATTTTCTTCGATAACTAATAACCATCCGAACGATTCCAGACACCTCTTACCTTTAAGTTTTGGTAGATTCACTTTGGCCACAACTTCATTCTCCAGCAAACTGTAGAACTCCCGATCACCGACATCGTTTTCATCTTTTGCAGCAACCATGAGACAAGGAATCTGCTTCCATAACGGAATCCCTCTAAAATTCTTCTTCTTGTTTGCCGCCGCAGCTCGCCATGAGGTGCAAACTGCACCGAAAGCCACGTAGTCTTCAATCTTGGTGAGGTGCTGTGCAATAACTTCCAGCATGTCATATTGGAGCTCGCACCAATTTGCCATGGGTCAATTAAAACACAGCCTCTAGCCCCCTGAAAATCAAGTGCAAATCTTTTTTTTTTTTTCCAAAACAAAAAATCAACCAAGATCTAGCAAATTTTTGCCCAATAAGGTTTAGGGTTAGAAGGTTAGGGTTGGGTTGCCATGAGTTTATCAAGGTTAGGGGTTTAAAAACGCACGAGTGACTAAAAGGGTTTCAGTTTCCTTAGATTCTGTTCATTCGTTGTCAGAGATTCGAAGTGGTAACAGGTACGACTAGAGGAAACAGTTTCTATTTTCTGCTCTACTTCCCTTCACCACAATGGGCTGCAAGGATTTGCTGTTGTTATTAGTTATGATAACGGGCTTTCTTTGTACCATAACGGGTTTCAAGGATCTGTTTGATAATTTCAGCTCTTGCTCATTCTGCCGTCTTTTAGGAGGGGGCAAGCTACCATGAGAGTTTTAGAGCCCATGAAGTGAGCCCACTCCTTTGAACCGCTCATGCTTGTCGGGTACTGGACAAGCCCAACCACTTTTCTTTTCTGCGTATCGTTGTAATTTTCTCAACGAAGTTCAAAGTAATGGTCTCTTTGGGTTCCGCCTAATTCGGTCCGCCTGCTGTAATTTTTGTTTACAATATTTGATATACATTCGTACAGTTCCGGCGTACTCGTAGATTTTACACCGTTTAATTGCATGAGTTTACAAATTTTTTGATTGCTTCAAAATTTGTATGAATTTATACTAGATGGTAGAAAAATTATATTAACGGGTCGGACTAAATGAAACTCAACTGGTGAGACCTTTAGATCCCAAGTTTCATGCCAATACAAATCTAGCAATAACGAAAAATAGAAATTTGAAAGGACGATACTCATCACACTATTAATTCATTTGGATGGCGGGCGAGGCTGAATCAAGAAATTGTTATTGATGAAAGGAGGACGGACCATATTGGTCCGCCGTGCTTTATAAGTTGCTCAATCAAAAGTTCTATAAATCGTACCAATCTCATTAAGGATTTCTTTTCTTTTCTTTTTTGGGGTTAGGAAGTTCTTGCACTAAGGACGAGAAAAGCAATATTAATGTGCCTGAAGATATGAAAGCTTGAATTGTTGTTTTGGTTTATTAGATTGTTCATTTGATTGATTGTAGTAGTGCAAAATCGCAAACAATATTTACTTGTGTTATTATCTCTGCAATAGCGCACATATTCTTTTTGGTTCTGATCTAACATTTAAGGGACTGACTGCAAGTAATTAATTATAATTCATGCCAAGAATTTGAATGTTAATGACTAACATATGAAAACAAATAGTAAATCACTCAAATATAGCAATTTTGATGTCGAAATCAATTCCCATTCTTTCTTGGCAAATCCAACACGGTTAGTTTACCTTTCATTTTGGGATAATTTCAGAAATCTCTCTTGAGGTTTCTAACAATTTCATTGGCTTCTTTTAAAACTGTCAGTCATTTGGATCCCAACATTTACATTACTAATGGGTAGATATGGCTTCGTCCTGTCGGTACCACAAATACTGGCATACATTGGAAACAACTGTTCGATTCATCTCTTGGTGTTAGTTTTAGTATAATGGTTCTGCATCAGAGATAGAAAATTTTTTATTTCTTACTTTGATTTGGAAGGAAAGAAGTGCATTTGTGTATCTATTCTATAGGAAAACCAATACATTATTAAGCACCGTTGCTGCTTGAATGCAATTTTTGTCCCTTGGTTGCTGAAACGCATGCACTTCTGTTCTTAATACAGCATAAGTTCTGGTTGGAAAAATGTTTTCAAAGCAATTCAAACCTTGGTAATGAATGCTTAGCCAGAAAATTAATGTTAAACTACTGGCTGTATTTATCAAGCTTTAATAGTGAATGTTTAAAGTGTTTCTTTGGTTACTTCGATGTCTTTTTTTTTTTTTTTTTTAAACTAATAATTAGTTCTTGCAATTTCTTTTGCAAATAGTTTTCATATGCAAAACAAATTACTGAACAAGCTAATCTCCATAGACTACATGTTTAAGGATCCATCTCTTTAGGACTTTACTACTAATCAACATACTTTTTTTTTTTTTTTTGCATAAATTACTATTTTTATTATTTCAAATTTGGGCAAGGTATTTTATATTTCAAAAGTGGGCAAGGTATTTTATATTTCCATCGCGCTAAGCGCGTTTATGCCTCCTAGTTCTGATTATGCATGCCAATATCATACCGTACTTTGCTGGCAAGCTGCTGCTTGACGATACGCAGTATGGTCGTGCTAAGGTATATGAAACGGCATAGTTTTGCCTGTGGGCAGGCACGGTTTGCTATCACTCCCTACTGGCTTCCTCATTGCACTGGAATCAATTAATCCAGCTGTCAAATATCAAAATCAAAAAAAGCAGCCAAATCTTACCAATATGCAATGCTTGATTAATCCATCCCGCAGTTTGCAATCCCGTACATCCAAAGAAAAACCAGATATTAGGCAACTAATCCTCCTCCTGTGGGTTAACCCCACACGTGTTTGCTTCCCAGAAAGTCTAAACCATGATGAAGGGTACATAATTTTGGTCATCAATGTCATCAAGCAATAATTTAAGTCATCTTAAGCATTTGATTTGCCGCAAGTTGGGGCGCATTGAATCTTGACCGGACAAATTATCCTGGTGGCATGCCACCCAAACCCCCGCCTAAAAATAAAAATAGACTAGTACTGTAATATCCAATCTCCTCGATAATCTCATCCCAAGCAGCAACAGCTGCTGCTACAGTGCTTCACTTTTCTGCTATTTAAACTACTGACCCTCAGAATAGCTTGAGAAAACAAGACCAGTTTTATTTTTATTTTTTTTAATAATGTCAGCACCGTGCGTAGCACGGCTATTCACACTAGTTTATGGTAGTATTCTATATTTGGCATCGTATGTTTTACGGTAACATTAAAACAAAGGTAATGTGAAACAAACGAGTAGGCCGCAAAGTATACGTCAATCCCTGGTTTCTATGGACCAAAACTAGAAATCTCCGTAGTTTCCTCGCCAACTTTCTAGGCTTGCCTAGAATCCATAACCATCCGTTGCTTTCATAAATGTGCTCCGGAAATACTAGTGGTTTAACAAATCACCTAATCAGTCCAAACTCCAAAGTGACATAACTTAGATAGATCAAGCGATGCAGCAAGCAGTATTATACCATCATTTTCAAACCAGGTCAACGGTTAGTTGATGGTTTCTGTGAAGTTTGATCTTCGAGGCTAATTTACTCGGACGCTGAGTCCTTTCTCCTTTGCTTATTACCATGATCATTTAACCTGAACTAGTCATCATCCCGCTTTTCTTATTCGTCCGTTCCAAGTTATGGTTCACATTTCAATTAAAAAATATATTCACAAACTTTTAACTATTTTAAAATATCCATATTTTGATATACTTCGTTAGTATAACCTACCTTATTCAACGATTGCTATGAGTTGAACGGTGCAACTTTTATCAATATTTTTGTTATAATTAATGTAAAAGTATAGGCTTCGTTTGGGTTGACTATTTTTCAAATACAATGCTACAGTAATAATATATCTCATCCATACAATATATCAAAAAATTTTCATGTGCATTGTTACGGTAAATTTTTTTAAAAACACCTCAAAAAACAGTTAATCCAAACGGAACCTATAAAGATCGGTCATACTCCTAATATAGACATCCAGTCTATCAAAAAAAATTCTCAGCAAATTTATCCAAACATTTAGAACTATAAGCAAACCCTCCAATCTAGATATAAAAGCAAAAAAGGTGCTTCAATTAAATTTGACCTAGCATTAAGTATCATTTAAATGTCAAAGATTATTTGATGCACGTGTTCAAGGTTAACAGAGTACGATCAGCTTCAAGTTCGCTACAAATTAATTTTTATCACGCGTTCTTTCATTGACAAATACTACTAGTCAACTACTCCTACTCGTAGAGAAGATGCATGAATCAATTCTCTATGTCGAGGCCAAAAACAGTAGTAAAATCAATATGGTGCTTGTACTTTGGCCTAGCGTAAATTATGCTGATAGGTCTACGTTAATGCAGACTAGAACTAAGATTGTATCTGTCTCGCGTCATTATTAGCCTCTCTCTCTCTCTCTCTCTCTCGTTCAAGCGAGCTATCATCCTAAACCGGATCAACACGTTAGGCGTCTACACTCTACCGACCGCGCCCATGGTCCACCATTAGTCCAGTACATCACCATGCGGGCTGTTGCCCTTTTTCTCTTTTAAGACCAATAATTAGGAGGATTGGACCGTCGGTTTATGTTTGTATAAAAGCATTGAGGATTTTTTTTTTTAATTTTAAAAAAACTCAAAAGTCCGATAGTGCTCCCCAGTGAACCCCACTATTTCACTTTTTTTTTTTGGTTGGTTTTTCGTTTTATTGAATTACAAAACATATCTATCTATATGCTAGTCCAAAAGAAACTTAGGCGATAAATGAGAGTGTATTGTATGGCCTACTTTTACTGGATATACTAACATCAATCCTGTCCCATCAATTGAGTAGGGTGAGTCCTTCATGTCTGTACTCGCAGAATTAAGGAGGACACGCTTATTTGTTTGGATTGCTCTTTTTAAAAATTTATGCAAAAAAATATATTGAAATAATTTGATATACGTGAAATAAAATAATAATTAAAAAATATATTCATTGAAAATTTAAAAATTTTTTTACGAAAAATCACAATCCAAAATTTTATTTTTGTTGAGGAAAATATGAATTTTATAGATATTGTGACTACTCTTTCCAAATCTATCTTTTTTTCTTTTCATAGTTCCTGCATTTACGTAAATGAATATCATACTGCTATTTATTTGTGATGTAAAACTATACTTTTTATGACTTAAGCACTTAGGAAAAGTCTGAAGTAACGATCGTTATGGTAACGAAACTGTTTTTACCTGATATAACAGGTAAAAACACTTTTAATGACTATTTGATTACCTATTGTACTGGTCATCTAAATAAGATAGTGCCTAAAAATTTGGTTAGTAAGTTTTACATAAAAAATAGTAAGTTAACTCGATAAATTAGTAACTTTTATGTTTCAAAAAGTAAATTGGAATAAATATGGAACTTACTTTTTTTTAAAAATAAATTACTACTCTATATCCGAAACTTACTTTTTGAAGAGTAAGTTTAGTTCAAGTAATAGTAAGTTTTTATAGATTAATAGTAAATATTGTTGATAGAATAGTAAATTTGGTTAGTGGTCAAAACCTACTAATTTGTGGTGTAAATTTACTATTTTACTTAAAAAACTTATATGAAACAAGTATTAGAAAGTTTATTTGAAATAATGCTAAGATTTTTTTATTAATGATTGAAACTTAGTATTATAGTTAGTAATTACTCGTAATGTAAATGTATGATACACAATTGTACGTATCATTTATAAATGCTATATGTTTTAAGCATTTTAAATATACTATGAAAACTATTTTTTTTTTTTTTTTGCATATGACCTTATAAAATATGCAAGAATAATTTGTCATATTATAAATTTTGAATTATTTTTGAATTTGTGAAAGATTAGAAAGTTTGGATGACAATAACAACAAATCTTTCGAGTTATATATAGAATTGCACTTATCTATACATCGCAATTTCCATATATTAATACCTATCAATATAATAAAATGGTAAAGTTTTAATTTAATTTATTTACTGGGTCACAAGTATAAAAGTTAAAGTTGTATTATAATAACAACAAATCTTTTGAGTTGTATATAAAATAGCACTTACTTATACATCACAATTTTCATATATTAATGCCTATGAATTTAATAAAATGTTAAATTTTTAATAAATTTATTTTTCTAGGTCACAAGTATAAAAATGAAAGTTGCATTAACGTAGCATAATCTTTGAAAATTATAGTAAAATTACCCATATGTTAAGTTCTGTGACTTTCAAACATACTTTGTATCATTTACATTATGGATTTGTATCCATATTTTTTCTATCAAACTCTTTTTTTATTGGCAAATGGTATGTAAATTATTATAAAATGTATTTTATAATAATCATAATTTTTTATAGATGAATGTTATGTAAACTGTTAAAATTATCAATTCAAAAATGACTAAATCTTATTACTTTATGGCGTATATTAGTCTAATTGACTAAAAAATTACTGCAATCATATGTACCTTGATTGTTGAATTGAAATTTTCTTTATTACTAGTACAAGTTCTTCTAATCAAAGCAAAATAAAATCAAATAGCTTTTCCTTTTGTATGTAGTAGTTATGCTTAGTAGAAAATTATTAAACCATTTTTACAATACATAATTTCTCCTAAAATTAGTAACATTTTCCATGACCTCTAACCTTGTCAATAATACTAACCACCGACATGTAGATAATCTTAAAAGCAAAAGCCATCAGTATGACAAAAAAAGAATATTTTCAAGCTGAATGAAAAAATTGCGATTCTAGAAAAAATTGCGATTCTATATCAAAAAAAATTCATCATGAATAAAAATGAATTGCAAAGTTATCACATTTCTAATTTCATATGCAACCAGAATTTCATGCAGCATTACTTTAGAGCAACTTTCCTTTTTCACACTAGGGAACCAATCTCAATCTCTCCGTCTCTTTTATTTTTTTCTTTAACCATTAAATGGGGTCAAAGTTGTTAGCAGTAAAATACTAATTAAATTTAATTCCATTTCAAGCTCTAGTTAATTGTATTTGAGACTCGTAGTGAAAAAAAATTGTTGTTAAAATAACATTGTATCATAGTGTACTAATTATTTTAGGACCATTTTATATGTGAACTAAATTTAATTTAAATTATACAATAGATTATATATGCATGTGATTTTCATTTATAATTGTTGGATCCCATTTTCATGAACAATCTCCCAAGGAAAAAAGTCCAGATCATACTGATTTTCTTATATTAATTGTTATACTAATTTTGTCATTTTTATTGTTATATTATTTCTCATTTTGTTTGGGCTTTAACTCTTATTATTTCTTGTGCCCTAGATGTAAATTTATTAAAACTTTGTCATCTTATTATATTCATAGGCGTTAAATTATAAAAATTATGATATATAAACAAGTGATATTCTATATATAACTAGGAAAATTTGTCGTTATTGTTATCCAAACTTTCAAACTTTTCAAAAATTGAAAATGATTAAAAATTTACAATACGACAAAATTTTATTACATATTTACGAGATTATGTGAAAAGTCAAAATATTTTTCATAGTATTTTAAAATATATAAATACAAATTTTTTTAAATTGTACATATAATCATGTATTATACAGGTATATTACGAGTACTTACTAACTAAGGTACTAAGCATTAATCATTAACAAAACATCTTATCATTATTTCAAATAAATTTCCTAATACTAGTTTGAAATATCTTTTAAAGTAAAATAGTACATGTGTCTCATAAATTAGTAAGTTTTGATTATTAATCAAATTTACCATGTTATCAGTAAGAATTACTATTTATGTATAAAAACTTACTATTTCTTGAATTAAACTTACTCTCTAAAAAGTAAGTTTGTGATATAAAGTAGTAATTTATTTATTTAAAAAGTAAGTTTAATAGTTATTCCAATTTATCTTTTGAAGTATAAAAGTTACTAATTTATTATGGCTAACTTACTATTTTAGATGGGACACTTACTTTCTTATTTTTAAGTGTTATCTTATTTAGGTGGATAGGTCCATCAAGTAATCAAATGGTCGCTAAAATTGCAACAACCTATTACATCAGGTAAAAAACTATTTCGTTACTATAACTATCGTTACTAAAGCATTGTCCTAAGCACATATTCATCGTTACTATTACCAATAGAGTTTGATATCTTAACTTAGAGTAATCGGACAAGTTACCAAAATCTAATATTCTTGTACTGGTATTTCTGCTCGACTACAATTGTCTTTTAACATCAAAGTCAATTTCTAGGAATGAATGAGATGAACAACGGAAAGCGCAGTACACTATTGAGTGTACCAAAAATGCTTTACGCTTTTCACTTAACCCAC
Source organism: Coffea eugenioides (assembly GCF_003713205.1). Lineage (NCBI taxonomy): Eukaryota > Viridiplantae > Streptophyta > Magnoliopsida > Gentianales > Rubiaceae > Coffea > Coffea eugenioides. Next base: position 45,807,253 of record NC_040042.1, on the reverse strand, counting down.
CTTTTAACATCTAAAACCATTAACAACTATGCAAATACAAGCAAGGTTAATCACCAACGTAAATGCATGTTACCGATGGGCCCATCACAATGGGCAATCACAGAATAATTTTTGTTAAAGAATCTTCACGTTACTGAATACAGGGATTAGCAATGTCATGAATCACGATACCTTTTTCCCTGATACGATTAAAGCATCGACATTAGCATATACTATCATGCAAATTTATGAATGATAAACCTTACAAGATCTACCCAAGATTGTACAAGACTGTATTTGCAAGGGACATTAGCTATGTAATGCAAGTCACAAGACTTCTTACTTGTCTTAGTATTCCTTCATGCAAATGAAGTAGGAAACTGGATGGAAGAGGCTGGTTTAAGACTAACTCATCGCTGTACCATCTGTAATCTAGTTTAATATTCAAGGGAAAGTGGATATGTTCAGAACGTAAAGGTAACAAAACCACTGTGCATCGTGTGATCATCGAGTATAGAAGCTAAATGATAGAAAATATCGGAAGACAATTATTAGATTATAGATCTCCAATGTTGATGTAACAGAAGTTGATGGAGAAGCTCCTGAGGAACATAATTAAATTCTTCTCCCTGTAGAATGCAAGAATGTCAAAGCTATATCAGTATTTTAGGTGATAAATTTCCTGGTTGCTCGAAATCAATTACGAAGACAGTTCAGTTTCAGGACATTGAAATCACCAGTTTCAGCATTTATTTTTTAACAGAAGCAGTAAATAAATTTGTCGGGAAATAAGTATAATTTGGCTAGGATTTACGTTACATTAGATTATCAGCGCCAGCTGACAGTAAAATGAAACAGAAATTAAAAAAATGATCGGTGCCCTACAAAGAAATTATTTGAGGGGATAAACAAAGTGATTTCAAAAAAGACAAGGGACAATTTGCATGAACAATAAACAACATGAGGGTTTCGCTAGCATCTACTACTAAAACTTGGGTGTAATCGAGGCTGAGGGGCAAATGCTGCTGAGCATTTGAGGTCCATGGTAGAAGGGCTCAATGGTTCCCGTTTTCATCATGTCATAGACACCAATTTCTTTGCCTCCTCCTCCTTTAATATTGATATATCCGGACCAGCAATCGTCCGTGAAGTAAATATGATTGGGTTTGACTCCGGGAGTCGGATTATCATCGGAAGGAACCTCAGACGAAGTTGAAGCACTATGGCCAATAAAAAGCTCTCTGTTTCCCAAGCTCTTGACTTGTTTCAATCGAGGGGATGACCCCCCCTTTCCCTCCTCCTCCTCCTCCTCCTCCTGATAAATCCACCTCAACTATCTTAAGTTGGGCTGTACAGTACTTAGGCTCAGGATCATCCACGCCATGAGGGTAATGGGCAAAATTATCTCTAGCAACAACCAGAAGCGACTCCTCCCTCTCAGATTCTACAAATGTATAACTCCTTCAGGTACCAAAACGGATAATCTTAAGTAGCAAGAATCCAAACTTCTCCAACACTGGGATTGCAGTCGGCAATATTTCCTCATTGCAATAGGTGATGTCGCTGTATAAAATTCTCGCAGCTCATTTCTGTATCATATGTAATCTGGTTGAATATTCAAGGCTTGGAAACCTGGCTTCCCTTCAACAGAGAAGTGTTTCACAGCAAAGTGATCCTTCAAATCATCTATTAGACTCTTGTAGAAGACTGCATACTCCTCCCTGGTAATCTCTGCAGGCTGTCGAAGCAAGATAGTGTTTAGTGTGTTTTCTCCTTGCTGCCATTCTACAACCCCTTTGACCCTTTGAGCCCTCTCCTGCCCCAAGTGATTTTACATCCCTCTGCTTCCTTTCTTCACTCACATTCCACCAACTTCATACCTCCTCTTGCATGGACAATGAAGGCTAGCAACCTCCACCACCGCTTCAGCCTCCGCCATTGTTATTCCTCGGACATGGCCGCCATCCTTCTGTGGAGTTGGGCTATTGCATTTATTGTGATAGCCGCTTCCATACAAAAGGTAGACTTCAAGAACACAATGGAACTGTCCATAGAAAATTCGATCATCACTGTGGCAAATGCTACAATGCTTTCGAGACTGCCGTGGATCTTTCTTGTAAGAGATGAATTGGGTAGCTGATAAACTCAGAATGCTTCGACAATGCCATTGTGTTCTTGAAGTCCACCCTTTTAATGGAAGCGGCTATCATAATAAATGCAATAGCCCAATTCTACAAAAGGATGGCGGCCATGTCTGCGGTATACCATTGGCGGAGGCCGAAGTGGTGGTGGAGGTTGCTGGCCTTCATTGTCCATGCAAGAGGAGGTATGAAGTTGGTGGAATGTGAGTGAAGAAAGGAAGCAGAGGGATGTAAAATCACTTGGGGCAGGAGAAGGCTCAAAGGGTCAAAGGGATTGTAGAATGTCAGCAAGGAGAAAACACACTAAACACTAATTTAAAGGACTTTGAGGCTTTGCGGTTGTTTGATACTCTACTGTGTTATTGCACCCCTCGTACAGAACATATGTATTTGTAGGGTATGCTTAATGATCCTTCGTACAGAACATATGTATTTGTAGGGTATGCTTAATGATCCTTCTTACTGCTTTGTAGAGGTGGCAAAATGGGCGGGATGGGCGGGATTTGCTTGGGTTTGTGATGGAACCGAGTCATATGGGCTTGGGCCCAATCTTACCCATATGTGTTTTGGGACTAACTTGGGCGGGATCACTTTGGGATGGGTTTAGATTGATCCCGCCCAATGCCCAAATCTATTTTCTATATATATTTTTTCCTTTAATTCATTTTTACTTTTTTATATAATTTTAATATTTTTGATTTATTAAATTTTTTTTAGTTTTATTAAATAAACATGCAAGTGCTTTATACTCAGGATTCCCATTAAAAATTGGATTAACAAATAAAGGAAAAAATAGATATACAGTCATATTCCAACATATATCAAGATGGCCAAGATACTTAAGGTGTTGAATATTTATCATCATCATTGTTCAAAGATGACAGGTCTAAATTGACTGAAATGTTGAAAATTCTTATGGATAATGACTAAGAAAACTACTAGATTATATTCTCTAGTATGGCTATAAAAATTGTTAAAGATAATTTTTGAATCTAAGACTCCGTTTGGATTGGCTATTTTTTCAAAAAATAAGTTTTTCAAATACAATGTTACAGTAATATGCAATAACTCAAAAAACATCCCATCCATATTAGTATATCAAATATTTCAAAAAAAAATTATAGTAAAAATTTTTCATATACACTGCTATAATAAAATATTTCAAAAATACCCCCCAAAAATAGCTAAACCAAACAGAGCCCTTGTTATTTGAGCCCAATGGGTACCCAAGTATTTCCCAAGTATTCCCATCAATTAATGGGTACAATTGGGATTTGTCCCATTTTAAACCCAATATCAAAATCCAATACCCATCCCGCCCAAAGTCCCCATGGGCATGGGTAACCCATTGGGACTTGGGACAAATTGCCACCTCTACTGCTTTGTCATTCTATTCTATAAAACTTTTGCTTCATGTTTTAGAACTTTTGGTTCTTAAATAGTTTTTTTTTTTTTTTTTTTGGGTGCGTGTGGTCGTCTGATTGTGTTGTGTTGTATCACATTTTGTTCTGGCAATTGGAGATTTATGCTTCCCCCTCTGCTTTGCCTTTTCTTTCCTTAATTCTTCTGTTGCGTGCTACAGTGAAATTGGGAAGTAAAGACTCAAAGGGCACTTGATAATGCCAACAAACCCAATATAGCAAAATTCAACAACATGGTAGTAATGCAAACAATTAAATGCACTGCGGAAGACTTTAATAGTGCAGGAGAAGGAAAAGCAACCATTCGACTTGTGCAAGAACAAGCTAAATCGGAGTCTTTTTTTTTTCAACAGAAAGTAGCGTACCACAATCCACGATAGTTCTCACTACTCTATATATGCATATAACCGGCAAAACTCCGCGAGGCAAAAGGACGTACAAGAAAGCTATTTAAAGAATTAAAATGATGATGGCAAAAAGGGTGAACAAACATCATAATTTTCCTTAGACTACTACTGAATTAAGTAGCGTTCGACAGCCACTCTGCTTCTAAACAGGGAATTGTGGATCTCTTTTCCTCCACCTATTGGGACCATATATATACAGAAAAAGGCGATCACCTTCTCGCCCTCAGAAATAAAGCCTTCATGCAATAGGTCGGTCAGGCTGTTTGTTTTGCACTCTACTATGGTTATTACACTCACGTAGGATGATCACATATATAAAACAAAACATGTACTATTTGGTATGCTAATTTACTTAATCATCCTTCTTACTGCTGTCTTACAAACTTTGTCATTCTATAAAATTTTGGCTTTTAAGTAATTTTGCTTCATTTTTAGAACTTTTGACTTCTTAATATACATTCATGCATTCATACAAACATACATACATACATATATACATACATATACATATATATATATATATATACGCGCGAGCGCACACACACACACTCTCCATTCTCCAAGATTCTGTTGTACTGTCTCATTCTCCAAGATTTATCCTTCCTCTGTTTTTCCTTTCCCTATATAGCCAAATCCAAGTAATAAATACTTTGAATTTATGCACTGTGAAGACTTAAAATAGTGCAAGAGAATGACAAGAAAGCATTTTGATTGGTGCAAGAACAAGCTAAAGCCGGGTCTTCTTTTTTTGGTGGAAAGTAGTAGCGTAGCACGGTCCACAACCATATGCATACGGACATGCGTATAACCAGCCAGCAAAACATCAGCAAAGCAAAAGTACTATTTTAAGAATGAAAATAATAATAATGGCAAAAAGGGTGAAAATCATAATTAGCCTTAGAAACCATGGAAGTGAATCTTTCCGATTACACATGCAATATAGGTCAGGTTTTAAAGCCGATGAAATGCATGCACACCTGAACAACTACAAACTCAGGAAGGGTTTGAGACACAGATAAATTTAAGGAGTGAATTCTGCGAACAAAATGCATTTATCCTTTGCACGTCAGTTGTACGATCGAAATTTTACTCTCTCTTTTTTCTTTTTTTCTTTTTTTTTTACAAATTATGCTAGTTATACAATAGAAATCTACTTTGACCAAAAAAGAGAAGGAAATTTTTTTGTTTTATCGAAAAATGATTAGTACCCCGCTCGATTCTCTCCTACGTGATCAAATGATTTTCTTAGGCCATTTTGACATTAATTAGAGTAGTTTATCACCCCGTGCAAACTGCAAAGCACAGAATTATCAAACTATTGAAAATGTATGTGGTCGAGAGACAAAATTTACTCGTGTTTGATATGGATTCCTTCATTATTCAGGGAAGGGGGGGGGGGGCGGGGGGGAAAGGGAAACAAGGATGTACTCTCCACGCGGCAATGCTAAATGTAGGCAAATTGAACCCTAAACTGGCAAATTGAAGTTGAACCGTGAACAACATTTCCCTTCTCAAAGCTTACAGCAATTTTTCTTTTCCTTTTTAGTAAAAGCACGTGTGTGTGTGTGTGTACACAAACAAACACACATACACATACATGGGATCAAATCAGAGCTCTCCATACAAATTCCATTTCTTGACAATTAACCTAATAATAAGAGTTCATTTTTTTTTTATATATACTGACAATATATATATTATTATGATTTGATGCATAACACATGAGTAAAATTTGAATTTGAATTAAAACAGTGCTTTCCATCCAACAAGTTGATAAATGACAGTTTAAATGAGTGATAGTTATTGTTATTTTTCAATATTGAAAAGCAAGGCAAAGAGATGAAAAGACGCATTAACATATAGGAGTGCTAGATTATCAAGAGAGAGAGAGAGAGATGGGAGTACTACGAATTATTTAGCACATTTATATATTTTTGTGCCACCCAAAGTCTAAATTTTGGTAGTGAAGAAAAAAAAATCTTTACCAAAATCCCATAAATATTATGAGCTTTTCTATCATTTTGGTGCTAGGGATGTGGATTTAGACTACAGATTGAGTCCTACATATTTATTTTTCTTCTCAAACGAAATTCTTTCCTCACAAAATTGTTAATGAAAATTGTTGCGATTCGCTAGAATCGGTAGCTCAAGCTGCTAATGGACCACTAAGGTGGTTCATTTTCATATCAGATTTAATGTTTAGCAGTTTCGTGCTAAGTAGAGCTGGCAATTTGTCCCAAGTCCCAATGGGCTACCCATGCCCAAAGGAACTTTGGGCGGGATGGGTATTATAATTTGGTATTGGGTTTAAGTTGGGACACATCCCAACTATACCCATTAATGAATGGGAAATACTTGGGTACCCATTGGGCTCAAATGGCAAGGGCTCCGTTTGGATTAGCTGTTTTTGGTAGGTGTTTTTGAAATATTTTATTGTAGCAGTGTATATGAAAAATTTTTACTATAAATTTTTTTTGAAATATTTGATATATTAATATGGATGGGATGTTTCTTGAGCTATTGTATATTACTGTAACATTGTATTTGAAAAACTTATTTTTTGAAAAAAAAGTCAATCCAAACGGAATCTTAGATTCAAAAATTATCTTTAACAATTTTTATAGTCATACTAGAGAATATAATCTAGTAGTTTTTCTAGTCATTATCCACAAGAATTTTCAACATTTCAGTCAATTTAGACCTGTCATCTTTGGACAATGATGAGGATAAATATTCAACACCTTAAGTACCTTGGTCATCTTGATATATGTTGGAATATGACTGTATATCTATTTTTTCCTTTATTTGTTAATCCAATTTTTTATGGGAATCCTGAGTATAAAGCACTTGCATGTTTATTTAATAAAACTAAAAAAAATTTAATAAATCAAAAATATTAAAATTATATAAAAAATAAAAATGAATTAAAGGAAAAAAAATATGTAGAAAATAGATTTGGGTATTGGGCGGGATCAATCTAAACCCATCCCAAAATGATCCCGCTCAAGTTAGTCCCAAAACACATATGGGTAAGGTTGGGCCCAAACCCATATGACTCGGTTCCATCTCAAACCCAAGCAAATCCCGCCCATCCCGCCCATTTTGCCACCTCTAGTGCTAAGTAATGAAAAAAATGAGCGTCGAGCGGCCAGTTAAAATTTGGTGCGAATAACAATTGGCGTAAAATTAATACCAAGACAAAGAATGTCAAAGTGCTGCGTCTGTGATTCATTATCGCGCCAAGCTACATGATCCTGCTTGCTTTGTAGGTCTATTATTAGGCCGCGGGTAGAAAACAAATACGACTTGCGAACAAATTCCAGCATCCGCAGCAAGGGTATACATACCGTAAAGAGTAAATTGAAACATTAATGGCTACGATTTCAGAGCATCACATTAATTTATGGTACGAATAAGTCCTATATGGATCATTTCTGTCAAGTTGTGTAAACATTTGGTGTAAAGTTACAATTTAGTGTAAACGTGAATTTTGTAAACTTAAACAATTAATTCACAATTTTTTTTTATTAATTCACAATATACGAAAATTGTACGAACTTGTTATGCTAAAGGTTGTAAGAATTATAATAATTGGACTGAATTGAACAGAATCAACTAGAGAGACTCGGGAAGTCACGATCCCATGTATTGTTTACCTCCTCTTCTTAGTGTTCCAAGAAGAGTAGGAGTACATGAAAATAAAAATTAAAAAAAGACGATAAAAAAGAAAAGAAAAGAAAAGAAAAGAAAAGAAAAGAGGGCGCTGACTGTCCCCCAGCTAATACATCACCAAGTGGACAGCAAGAAACACCCCGGCCCGGCGCCGGCGGTGAGGAATGAACAAACTGCCCGGGCCCAGCTAACACATAACCAGGTGAGGAACGAAAAGAAGGCGGGTTGCCGGCCCGTTGCGGAACGAATAAATTAAACTGCCGGCGGTGAGGAATAGAGTCAGAAAACTGAAAAAGACTACCTAAAAGTTGGGTGTAATCCAGGCAGAGGGGCAAATATAGCTGAGCACCTTAGGGGCATGGTAAAAGGGCTCGACGGTTCCTGTTTCCATGTTGTAGACACCCATGTCTTTGCCTCCACCTCCTGCAGTGGCGCCGTATCCCAACCAGCAATCGTCTGTGAAGTAAATATGATTGGGTTTGATTCCTGGGGCTAGTTTACCATTTGAAGGGACCTCAAACGAAACTGTAGCACTATGGCCAAGAAAAAGCGCTCTGTTTCCCAAGCTCTTGATTTCTTTCAAACACAATCGAGATGATGACCATGACCCCCCTTGTCCTTGTCCCCCTCTGCCTCCTCCTGCCGATAAATCCAGCTCAAAAACCTTAAATTCAGCAGTGCCGTACCTAGGCTCACGGTCTTCCACGTCGTCGTCAAAAAAGGGGAAATTATCTCTAGTAACGACCAGGAGCGACTCCTCCCTCTCAGATTCTGCAATGTATAACTGCTTGAGGTCCCAAAAGCGATAGCATAAAGTAGCAAGAATCCTAGCTTCTCCATTATTCTTGGGGTTGCAAACCACAACATTTCCCTTCTTATCAACTGCATAGATTTGGCCGTCGTAATAGGTGACGTCGCTGTATACAGACACTCGCAGCACAACTCTGTTCCAGCTTTGGTCCCCTGGCTTCCAGAATGCCAAGAATCTAACGGATCCACAAATGAGCATTACCACATAGTCCTCCTCCTCCTCCTCGGCCTCGCTTGGCCTTGCAGACAACGCGAATTTTTCCACGAAAATAAACGCATCGGGTTCATAGCGATCGTACCCTGGAATAGTATTCTGGTTGGGTAACGGAATTTCGGGACCCGACGAGAAGGGATTCAGCAAACTCATGTCCCCTTTTTCTTCTATAACTAATAACCATCCTAACGATTCCAGCCACCTCTTACCTTTAAGTTTTGGTAGATTCACTTTGGCCACAACTTCATTCTCCAGCAAACTGTAGAACTCCCGATCACCGACATCGTTTTCATCTTTTGCAGCAACCATGAGACAAGGAATCTGCTTCCATAACGGAATCCCTCTAAAATTCTTCTTCTTGTTTGCCGCCGCAGCTCGCCATGAGGTGCAAACTGCACCGAAAGCCACGTAGTCTTCAATCTTGGTGAGGTGCTGTGCAATAACTTCCAGCATGTCATATTGGAGCTCGCACCAATTTGCCATGGGTCAATTAAAACACAGCCTCTAGCCCCCTGAAAATCAAGTGCAAATCTTTTTTTTTTTTTCCAAAACAAAAAATCAACCAAGATCTAGCAAATTTTTGCTCAATAAGCTTAGGGTTGGGTTGCCATGAGTTTATTAAGGTTAGGGGTTTAAAAACGCACGAGTGACAAAAGGGTTTCAGTTTCCTTAGATTCTGTTCATTCGTTGTCAGAGATTCGAAGTGGTAACAGGTACGACTAAAGGAAACAGTTTCTATTTTCTGCTCTACTTCTTTTCACCACCACAATGGGCTGCAAGGATTTGCTGTTATGAGTTATGATAACGGGCTTTCTTTGTACCATAACGGGTTTCAAGGATCTGTTTGATAATTTCAGCTCTTGCTCATTCTGCCGTCTTTTAGGAGGGGGCAAGCTACCATGAGAGTTTTAGAGCCCATGAAGTGAGCCCACTCCTTTGAACCGCTCATGCTTGTCGGGTACTGGACAAGCCCAACCACTTTTCTTTTCTGCGTATCGTTGTAATTTTCTCAACGAAGTTCAAAGTAATGGTCTCTTTGGGTTCCGCCTAATTCGGTCCGCCTGCTGTAATTTTTGTTTACAATATTTGATATACATTCGTACAGTTCCGGCGTACTCGTAGATTTTACACCGTTTAATTGCATGAGTTTACAAATTTTTTGATTGCTTCAAAATTTGTATGAATTTATACTAGATGGTAGAAAAATTATATTAACGGGTCGGACTAAATGAAACTCAACTGGTGAGACCTTTAGATCCCAAGTTTCATGCCAATACAAATCTAGCAATAACGAAAAATAGAAATTTGAAAGGACGATACTCATCACACTATTAATTCATTTGGATGGCGGGCGAGGCTGAATCAAGAAATTGTTATTGATGAAAGGAGGACGGACCATATTGGTCCGCCGTGCTTTATAAGTTGCTCAATCAAAAGTTCTATAAATCGTACCAATCTCATTAAGGATTTCTTTTCTTTTCTTTTTTGGGGTTAGGAAGTTCTTGCACTAAGGACGAGAAAAGCAAATGGACTAATGTTTCCTTCTGCCAAAGAATTAGGTTTCCAATATGTTTCGGTGTTGACGGCGTGAGCTGAGAAATCTTAGTTAACAACTAGAGTTCTTCACATTACAGCTTCAATGAGAAATTTAATTGCTTTTTGAAACTGGCACAAAGATTTATTGATGTCCCACATCCCTTGTGCTGCATTTTAAGATATTAGTAGACTCAGACTTACAATCCTTTTATTTAAATGATCCCATTGCCTTGAAGGGTGAGAGGGTTCTGCATAAATACACATTGACATCTGTTAATCTCCCGAGAGTGCCGTAATAAGCTAGTAAAACATAGAGCCTTGACTCTTTCGCTAAAATACATCCTAGGAAGGTGAAAGTTAATCTATCGACATGCATGATTAGTGGAGAAGCTCATCCGCAGCAACCACTTAGAATAAGTAGCCTATGAGGTTTCCATCAATTAGCAAGCTGTTAATACATGAATGATTTATCGCAATAACTCAGGATACGCCTTTTTGTTATTTACTTTAACCTCATGATGCAAGAGTGGTTTAATGAGATAAGACGATAAGCTCCAGACAAATTTCACCAAATCACCTTTTGCTAATTTGGTCCTACTCTATGGCCAAATAGGGCGTTCCAGCTACGCACATAGCTTTGTGTTTAAGCTTTGCTTTTAACCAATGGTAGCCACGAGTAATATCAGGATATATAAAATGCCATGATCTAACTATCACCGCCACCTGCGAATTTGTTGCATTCTTTAAAATTTGGAAGCCTTGCATGTTAAACCATGCAAGCCTTATCTCCACAGTTGGCCAGACAATATTGCATACGATGATTAATTTGGCCTCTACAGCACAAGCCCACATCCATGTCTTCTCCTTTAGGGGAAGTTATGATTTTGGAGGATGAAAAATGAAGTTCTTTGATCTTAAATAATGTAGAAATGAGATTTCTTACAAAAGGGTTTATGCAGTCTTAAAAAAGAACTAAGAAATGCTTCAGAGTTTGGTAGTGATGGTGCATTGATCTCACTAAACTAGGAAGCCTGGTTTGTGAATAGGGAGAATATTTTGATAGAGTCTAGGACCCCTGTCAATTTAAATGAAAGATCACCAAAGATATGATCCAAAGAGCTATCCTACCTTCAAGGACTGTAAAGTGAATTTCATTGAAAAAAAAAAAGTATCTTTAAGCCACATACGACTCTAGTATAATAGCAGAGCCAGTATCAACCCAAATCTGTGAACTTTGATTTAAGTTCAAGCTGTTTGAATTGAGTAAGTCTGAATCTCTTTAATCTTAAATTAGGCTGCTTTCAGTTCTTGAAATGCTCTGCTTTCATTTAATCAAGGGAAAACGTCAAGACTCCAGCTGTTTCATTCTCTTATATGGAGATCCATTAATTTGGTTCTAGACAAATATACGTTATCTGCAGGTATTTCAAGTAGACTAAGGCAGTTTTAGTCTTTGCTCCTCGCTTTTGCAGGAGTCAACCTAACTCTAATGCCAAAAGATTGCAAGCGCATAATGGGAGTGTCGAAGAGAGACATGCAGAAATTTTGTCTGAAAAACTTTTTCGAGTGCACATCAATGGTCTGAACTCCCATACTTTATATACTAAATTGAGTAGTATATTACTCCAAGGACTTCTCACATCTGCTAATACATAAAATAGACATAGCACTGACAACTGATCACAAAGTGGAAACCATTTGTTTAATCCTTACCAAATTTTGCTATTAGGAACTTAGGACAAATAAAAGCACGAGCTCTTATTCAAGTGCATGACAATACCCAAGCATTGATACAATTTAAACCCTAACTTCGTTCTTTTTAGTAATTTTCCATGTAATTAAGAACCTCACACATAGTAAACCCTAGAAACCCTGATTAAACTTCATCAGTTTGCACACAAATACACTGTAAACATCCATAGGAGGATCAGACACAAGCAATGCACAAACAGCAAAGTACAACTTGCTGGATTCCATTATTGACTTAATTGGTCAACCATCGCAGACCACTGCCATACTTAAAAGGTTTTCTAACTTTGTCCATGAAGAAAGTATCATGACTTATCTCCAAACAAGTAGCCAAGGCTTGAATCTCCACCTGGAACTGATTTCACCTTTGTTGAAGGCCGAATCTGAAAGGTAAGGCACCAATTTAGACTGCTACTTGCAAAAAAAATAAAAAATTGTTTTTATGTCACACAATACATCTGAGCCAATTTAATACACTAAACATGGTAACTCACAGTAATGCTCTTTCCGGAATTGAGGTCTTTAGGTGATCTCTTTGGGTCTCCAGAGACATTTCCTTTAGACGACGCTGAAGGATTGTCTGGTGGCTTCTCCTCCTCACCGGTGTCGATCCCATATGGCGGAGCAAAAACTACTGGTGTGGCTGTTGGTGCTGTATCTTTCTTCTTATCATCGGAACCAAAGAGATAGCCTAAAGAACTCTGACCACCACCGTAGCTCTCACGTCTGCTCATGCTTGCCTTTGGAGTCTTTATTTCACTAAGAATGATCAAAAGGGTTCGATCTAAAAGCTATGTTTTGTGTGGTTGAGTGAGCTTATGCATTTATAATATGTTTGGTGATGGATGATACATAGGGGCATTGGGACAACCTTGTTATGACTACTGTTTATAACACAGTCTAAGTACCATGGGAAAATCATGCCATACTGCCCGTTTGGATCAGAGTTTTTGAGGATTTTTGCAGAAAAATATAGTATAGCGAGATGATGTACATACTATTTATGCGAGATAAAAAAAAAGTGATTAAGAAATATGTCGAGAAAATATTTCAAAATTTTTTTCAAAAAATTGGCAATCCAAACAGCACCTAAAGACATCCGAGTGTGAGGAACAGGTATCCAATGATGTAGTCATTGTCCCTGAGACACCTTTATACACAATTACATTGTAATTATTGATGAACTTGAGGCTGAACTAATTGGCACTCCAATCTTTGTGATCGTCCCACAACAGTTTTGTTGCAGGTAATGTACAACTTGCTAGTTCTTTATATCTTTTTTTTTTTTCTTTGATCAAATGTCTAAAATTCCACGTACGACATTTCTTGAGGTTTTCCTTCAAATTCAATACTCAAGCTCGCGGTTTTCATAGTCATGTGAGGCGTAAAACGTACATTACTAGTGTAAAAGGTACAGAAGACATGGTTATATTAATCTTAAAGGCCCTTACACTTTTTCAGAAGGATTTATTTAATTCTTGAGTACTTTTTCAACATTTCCATTTGTTAATCTTTCATCTGAAAATTTAGTCCTTAGCATTTCTTTGGCACGACTGGCAGACTGCTATGAAGCACAAGTACTTTAAAATCTATTTCACAATCTTAACGCAATTGTAGTAAAGAATAATACATTTTTAAACTAAAGGCTCATAACCTGATTTAGGTCGTTCCATGATTGGGGTTAGCCATTAGACACCGGCCACATCTAATACCTGCAGCAGGGTGGCTTTGAGTTTCGCCATTTGTGAATACATCTACTGTGGAGGAGCCAATCCGCCACTAACACGCGTCAGTTCGGACATGCTTATTCGAACTGACAGGGAGGTCAGTTCGAGCACGACCACCGCCTCTCCATGAGTAGGCTGAATGGGCCGATGATCCTTGACCCCTTGGGATAAGACCGGAGGTAGAGTCCAAAAAGGAATCCACCACTAGTAACCTAGTAGAGCTCATAATTCCACAAGGAAACAACTATTGAGGACTTTATAAATACCACACGACGGGACAAAGTAAGGTACGCCATCTACAGTAAACAACACCATTATTTTACTTGTAGCCATAACTGACTTAATCGTCCGAGTCAGAATGGGGAACTAGCCCCGCTGTTTACTCTTTTGCAGGTCAGTTTGGAATTGTCCCATCGGTACCAGTTCGGTTCCTCTCAGTTCGAGACCACCCCTGGTGCACAGTTCGGATATTGAGGGTGGTTATTCCGGTTCGGCTATCCCGAGGTCTCGTCCAGAGATATCTCTTGAACCGCCACCTCGGCGGTTCCCAGTGGAGGTAACATCTACCTCATCACCGTCTCGGCTAACGGCCTTAGCCGAGGTGACACCTGGGCATTGGACATGTGACCTCTGACACCTCTGACGGAAAGCTGCTCTGACACACCGCCTAAGCCTGACGGATGTCCCATCACGTCCTTTCATAGAGAGCAGTCAAGTCCAACAGATGCGGTGACCATATCAGATCTCTAGGGACCCGTGCTGGCAGTCTCTCTCTCTTATCCGTCTTCTATAAATACCCAACACCTCTACTGAGAGGGGGGATGACCAATCTTCTGGTAAAAAACATATTAATACTCTCTTCTATTTAGCTATTCCCTCACTCCCGAGCTGACTTAAGCTTCGGAGTTCTACCGGGGGATTCAGCCCCTCTTGTGATCTAAGCAGGTGACCTCGTCCCAGTGGACCACCTAGGGTAACTCGAAGGTTTACTCCAGCGGTACAAAATTCACCTCTTCAGATAGTGCTATCGATTGTCGCATCATCTACAAAAGAATTTCCCTTGATTACTTGTAGAGATCGGGTTTTAGTTTCTACCCAAAATGAGACCTTATATAGTGTAATCTCCAATGACTTGTCACTGGTTAAATCCTCTTGGCCAAAATATCTCATTAGCATATGAAAATTTGGTATGAACTTGATTTGAATTATAAACATGTAAATGTCGAATTGAATCTTAAGACAGGTTAAGAGACGTAGATATCCCAAACTCTGGGCGGAGCCATCTTATAGCCAAAGGTGAGCAATTGCAAATTTGGTTGGTAAAAGTTAAATTTTTTAGTTTGTCTTATATTTGCATCCCCTTAAATTTTCAAAACTCCCTTTAGCCTCCATATTGCCCTCACTATTTTTTTTTTGTTGAACTCCTTCATTTACTTTTTGTCCTATTGATGAAAATTTAAACTACCATTACCGGAATAGATACAATGTGAAGGTCTCTTAATTTTGGCTTCAATGACTACTAAAAATTATTTTGTTTTCAATCTTTATAGAAATGCATTTGTCAAAGAGATTTCACCCCTAACATCTAGGTTTTAATTCTGCCACTGATCTAAACCATATTATTCATGTGAAAGTTGAATCAAATCGATCATCTCGCTGCGTGAGGAAAATATATGTGTGCTAAATGTAAAAATCTTGTATCTTTTCAATGAAGCAATCTATCTGGTACCTTTTTATACATGCTGATAGAAAAAGTGTGCATTACATTACACCTGATGTTCCGAATTTTTTTTTTTTTAATCAGAATACTCCTTCAACATATGCAAGAAATCTGCCATTCTCAACACAATATGTAAGGAATGGTTTAGTATTTGATGACAAAGGAGTAAAATACTGTAATCTTTGATAGCGTAGCCAGGAGGAGTTGTAGAAACAATTCGAAGACAGATGTAGAAGCAGAATTAATAAAATGCATTTTGATTTTTGGTGAGAATTTCTAGAATCAATTATTATTTATGGCCAGCCAGATTGAGTCGTCAAGCTATCAATCCTAGAATCTAAACTCCTAGCTCGAGAATTATCAATTCAACTACTAAAATGGCATCTGGCACTTCATCACCTAAATGTTTGTATAAAGTTTCATGATCTACAAGGTGAATAGGATTTGCGGGAACTTGTATCATGGAGCTTCTTAGTCTAATTACTCCATTGATTGATTGCAATTGACAATAATAATAAACCTGTCTGTCTATAGTGTACGTCACTTGAAACTCGAACATGCATTGGGATTGTCAGTCACGGTGGCTTAACAAATTGTAGAATTTCAGAATGATTCACGCTTGAAACAAGAAATGCACACGCTTTCCACAGATGTCATTTTCCCAAGTCTGGATATCCAACGCCTAAAAATGTTATAATAGAGATCCGCAACAGAAGTTAAGGTTTGTTTTAAGTGCCAAAATCTCATAGATTTAGACTTATATGACGTGTATGCAGATTACAAGAACATTAAAAATAAAATAAAATTTCATCATTCTACTTCGACGTGGAAATTGGTAAAATGTCAAGATCAGGCAGGTGAATATCCTTTTCAAGAAGGAATAATCATGATTTCAAAGTACGTTGTGGTATGGATTTAGCGTACCCAGCTGATGAAAACATCATCCGAAGTAGCTATAGCTCATTTTCCGCACAGACAACCCATGTATATATTGAAATTCCCCGCCTCAGAAATAATTGGTAAACTTCCACCAAAAACAAAGCAAACAAGCAAGCAAATAGAAGAAGTGGTGTACAAGAAAGCAAGATTTTTGGCCATGGTGGCTGAGATTTGTGGGCTCCTGATTTCAATTCAAGGCCGGAACTAATTAATCAAACTTAGAACATCATAAATAAAGCCTAACTTTTGAGATTCAAGGTCATATAATAACACTTGGATAAAGGTTATTCGATCTCGGGGTCTATTGCTCTCTGCGATTCAACTATCCATCATCAATCACAGCAGGTGCTATTATCGGGTATCAGCTATCAACACCATTAACTCCTTTAATAGCCAAAAGGAGGATGATTAATGGGGTTAAATCAAGATAAGGCATTACTTTCACAGAAATGAAAAAGGACGGAAATGACAGCTTGATTGACCTAGCTAGCTAGTGTAACTGTTGGGGCAATAATGGTCGGTTTTCCCTGAAAAATCATGTACATGCTGACGGAACGGAACTAACTGGTTCCGTGGAGATCGGCATTTAGAGTCCGGTTGGCGGGGAGCTTGTGGGGCAAACCCATCTCCGTTTAACTAATCCTTCCTTTGATTGCTGTCTTGTGCTTCGATGTGGCCAAGGAATGTTATATTCTTCAAACTTCATTCTTGATTGCAAGTTATTCCATGTACCAAATAAATAAATAAATAAAAAGGTATAATTACATTTCGCACCCACCCTAAATGGATTTTTTTTTAAAAAGAAATCATTTTTTATTTTGCCTTTTAAGCTTTTATCTTGAACATGTCACACATCACATTTTTATATACCAAGCATTGTCACTTTGCAACTCAAAACTTTTATATTGGACGCATTTTACATAAATTAGTTGTCTACACATCTCAAATCTCCCTAGTTTTGCCAAAAAAAAATAGTAAACTAATGAAGGTAAACGTACCAAGATTAATTTCCTTTCTTTTTTTTTTTTTTTTTTCTGACGGAGTGGATGTTCGGATCAATTCTTACAGGGCCCAACTAATCCCACTCCCTCTTCAAGGTAAACGCTTGCATCAATTCTTAAGACTTTTAAAAGATGACAAGCAGTCACGTGATCTTTTGTTACTTTGACCTCAATGAGAGCCACAAAAAACACAAAGTTTAATCTCAAAATTTAACTTGTGAGTATATTGGGGTAGCATGTTAGAGTTAGGTCTCGATTGGAATTGAAGTGGCTTACAAGAGAATATTTTTGACGCAAGTGCTTTTAATAAAAGTATTTTTAAATTATCAAAAGTTTTGTTACTTAACTTATCAAAAATTAGTTACAAAACATCCTAAAAGTACTTGTAGTATTTAAAAGAGATTTTTTTTTTTTTTATAAATGCACCACACCCCAAACGGACCATTAGTCAACTTTAATTATTTTTCGGTGTACCGAAGGGAGGGGACTACTACTTTTGTTTCAATCAAGCCCATGCAATAACAGTATTCCACAGTGCAAACTCTCGATAAATACGAAAAAAATATGGCCAGACCAGCACCTGGAATAGTTGCGAAGAAGGAAAGTATGATGTCAATGGCCCTCAAGAGACAAACTGGTGGCAACGTTTATATTTTAATGGATCTTTAAAGAGAAATCAGTAGTTAATTAAGTGCTGTTCTAAAGTGCAAAAAGTGCAGACTTAAGCTTCATTGCATGTAAAGAATCCGCTAAAACGCTGCTTCAAGAGGTAAATAACTGCCTAGTTGGGTGCAATCTGGTGCATTTCAAATACTATCTGGTCTGTCCCTGGACTGCAATCTGGTGCTATCCCGATTGTGGAAAAGCCTCCGTTGATAGGATGGTCTGTCCCCTGGACTGCAAGAGATGATTGTGTCTATTATACATGGCATCAAACCTTAATATGATGAGATGGTAAGTTTAGGGTTAATCACACTTGAACTTTGGTGCTAATCACACTTTATCAAACTCAACCTTAAAAATATATGATTTACATACTATGAAAACTAGTCAAAATTATAAATATGTAAAATGTCAGTGCAATGATAGTATTGCCTTTTTGTTTGTGAGATTATATATAACTTATTATATTTCCCTTTTATTGTTAAAAAAAATATACATCTTCTCTATGTTATATACTATACAAAAATATTAAATAGATAAAAGATAAAAATAATTACATTTATTTTATCATTCTCAATTTTTTTCTATTGGATTAATGTTCACTTTTATATATATTTTATTCAATTTATTAGACTTCAAATCAAATAATAAAGATAAATAACACAATAATAATAAATTGAGTTAGCAAAATTTTGCAAATATAATGTAATATTAAAAAGTAATTATTTATTGTATTAGTTTATGTAAACTATTAAAACAATAATATATTATTTTGTTGATTGCCCTTTTATTGTATTAGTTTATGTAATATAAAAAGTAATTATTATTATTATTATTATCTATTTGTTAAATTAGTCAAATATTAAATATTTAACAAAAATTGTTAAAAGGGTTGATACGTCTCATTTTTAAATTTATAGGAGGAAAATAGAGATTGAATCAAATTTCACTAGTTTTTGCCCAGAAAAGGGTAATATTTAAAAATTATAAATAATTTTGGCAACAAAAGGGCAATGTCATCATAACACTCACTTTTTCTTAATGAAGTTCTTTTTTTTTTTTTTTTAGTATAAATAGGAGGTATCAAATTTGAAACCTCTCACAAATGACTAATACTTCCTCTCCAGTCTCCTCTCGTACCATCCAATCCATTCCTCTCCCTATGGAATTAATATTTCTAAAATTAACCAGTCTTCATAGGAGTGAAATATAAATTTTTAAAGTTGAGGCTAAATCCATCCCTCCCCCTACGGAGTTAAGATTTTTAAAATTAACTAGTCTTCATGGGAGTGAAATATAAATTTTTAAAGCTGAGGGTAAAAAAAAGTGTGACCAAGTGTTAAGAGCCATGTGCTTTAACAACATCGGGAGCGTCCTTGTAAGCTATGTAGCAAATGGCAACATTCTGAAATAGATTGGCCAAATTTACATGGGCTACTCATGGTGATCTCAAAAGTGGTTCCATATCATTCTTTTTCGGCCCATACTACCGCTAATGCTAACCTAAGCCCACCCAAATTCAATACGCCCGAAATTTCAAGAACTTTCTGCAGGCCTTCATTTTGTTTTTTTTGTTTTTTATTTGCCTTTTGGTTTTACCTTCTTCTGAAAAGCTCCGATACGTCGTACTCCGCTCACTGCTGTAGGGAAAAAAGAAAAAATCTCTCCTTCACCTCCGTCGGGCCCGGGCAAAACCCATTACTGGTAATCGGGTATCCTTGCCTTGTAATATTTCTTTATTTTAGTTTGTATTTAAATCATTTATTTGTAGTTCGTTTATTTTGTTCTTCGCGTAATGGAGCGCCATTTAAGGCAATCTAGCAATGCTAAAAGGCAAAAGCTTTCTGTTTCTTGCAGGCATAATCAATATGATAAAACTATGGTCCTGTGTTGATTTCATTTTTCTATGATTTACTCTTAAAAGCTATCCCCGGTTATTAAGGACTTAAGAGGATGTATGATTTTGCTGATTAATGATTTGTGGTCTAAGATCCAAAATAAATTAGGCTGGTTTCTGGGCTGTAGCTAATTTCTAATTTGTCCGTGTTGTGAATGTTGTTGGCCTGGAGGTTGCCTCTGTATATGTTGCTGGGAGATATGCTCCTGGAAGCAAATTCTTTACTTTAGGAAAATTTTAAGAGAATGAGATTGGTAAGCGCGACATGGCTAAATGTTTGATAGATGAAGCATATTTTTTAGGTGCAAATCGCAAGGAATTCAGTTGATGAAATCAAAATTTGCATTGGGTTCTGCATTATCTTGTTGAAACCAAATATTCAAGGGTTGAATACCCTCTTGATACTGTACTTTCTTTTGCAGGACTCTCACTTCACTTGGTTGAAGAACGGATAGAGCAAATTTCCATATGTTGAGAACGACTGCTTTATGGAATGTTGTCAAGAATTGTAGATGGATGTATTTTTCAGAAGGAAGATGGGGTAAATACATGGATCATAATCTTTTAATTTACTTCATTATTAAAATTTTATGCTACTTAACTGACAGTAATCTAATTTCACAAACTGGATAGTGGGCACTATGACTCCGAAGAAACAAGCTAATGATGATGCTGAGGAAGGACACATGGTAGAGACTAAGGCTAATCCTGATCCAACTGTTGCTTTCGGCAGACCACCTCCGCTTCCACCTGTTCTTGGACCATTAGTTGCTTTCTCACTGTTGGAGTCATGGTTACAACGGGATGGCGATGATGATTGAAAGTTGAACTAAGGCCTTCCCTTGAGTAAGCTAATGAATTGTGAATAGTTGCTTCAAATGCAAGTTTTGGTTGTCCTCTTTTTGTAGATAAGCCCACTCTGAAATGTGTATGTACATGTTTTCTTGAATGTGAAGTTGAAAAGTTACTGCTCGCAAATAAAACTGTTATGGCATTTACGAGCTAATACTCTTTGCAATGTACTGCAATATCTTGAGTGTGATGCTGATAATGCCGACTGTGAAACTCCACAACTTGAGATACCATGCTATCAGTGGGTTCAGAATGGGCTGTAGAATTATGTTGTAGATCTTTAGCAACAGCGTAAATATAACATGGGGACTTTTTAGGAACCCTGCATGAGCCAGAGCAAGTCAGCTAAATAAAATCTTACAGCAATCCATAATGTGCAAATAAGACAAACGTACTCTCTGCAGCCCCCGGGAACGCATCAAATAATGAAGTGATAATCTTGAATAGACCCTGATTTTCCAGATTAGAACATCAAGTTGTCAGTGAAAGGGGACAGAAGAAAATGAAGGATCAATCTCACATGCACACACAATCCAAAACAATAACAAGAAGAAGAAAATGAAGGATCAATCTTTTGTGCACGCACACTCCAAAATGATAACTAGAAGAAGTAGAATATGCGAATTGACTATTGACTTAATGGTGTATCAGTTTTCTATTATTTCTGGAGTAGGTATAAGGAAGCACCAGTGCCAGGCCTCCAGGTTTGATTGGTGATTCGATAACTGCCTGCACTTTTCTGCACACAGATAAGAATGTCATGTTTGTTTTTAGTTAAATAGGTCTTTGGTTCAAAATTGTATGGAAGCTAGTGGGTTAGTGTACTTGATGACCAACGTTTCCCCATCTCTTGCAAATCCAAAATAGCTGGAGCCTCTTGTAAATGGGACCTGTTTCTTCTTCCAATCTGCAGTCAACCGGAAATTTTCTTGTTTTAACTTCTCTGGTCATATTTGATTGCAATACTATTCATACTTAGCTGGTAGGAAAAATTCATGCTCGTGACTTGCGAGATGCGATACCTAGGTGCCAATTTACTGCAGCTGTGAGGTCATCCCCTTCACAAATATGCTCTACACTGAACTCCGTGTGCTGGCCCATAGATGTGATTAGTTGCTCAAGAAATTTAATTACCTCCTGCAGTTATTTGCAAAAGCTTATTAAATAACTAAATAAAACGTAAATTTATTCTGTAAACAAAAGTACCAAGTTATACCTGTTTCCCTTCGAATGGTTTAGGGAATGAGTAATCATCAAAGAAACAATCATCAGACAAGAGCTGCTCTAGTTGTTTCAACTTCTTGTCGTTGATACTTTTGTAGAACTGCATAATTGAGTTGGATGTTGCGGGGGTATTAATGCTGATATCAGCACTGTCCGTTGCCAAAGCCACCTGTGATAATGGTTTGCTCTGTACTTTGCCCTTTCTGAACATTAGCTCTCTCGGTCCATTGATTTCGGTATGCTGAAGTTTTAGTGCTCTTTTTGAAAAGACAATGGGTGAGCGCGTTCCCGTTGCTGCGAAACAACCCGGTCGAATGGTTCTTCCAGACATTGTCACAGCCATCGAGAAAGGTCCTTCTAGTTTCAGATCAGTAATATTTAGCAGTTGTTGCCATCTTAAAATCTAAGGCTTAGCGTGAGACTAGATACATGGGTTTGGAGAATCTAAGAGAATGAGTGCTGCTGTTTTGCCTTGCGATGGAGAAAAGGCATCATTTCGGGGTCTTCCGTAATCTTTGTTTGTTGGATCTATATGGTGTTTTGTGGAGTGGCCCGTAATCAAAGAACCAACCTTTTTGAGTATATTACACTGGAATCAGTTTACCGTCTAGAGCTACAATTCATCTGAGCCAAACCGCGAGCAAATTGGCAGTAACATATAACTTTAATTTCAACAATGGTTATACGGAAATCTCCAAGAATTTGTCCACTGGCACCAATCCTTTCTTTGTCTCTACTTTATAGTTTTGACTGTGGAATGGACGCTAATTCTTGCTTTGTTAAAATCTCGAATTCTGTAGAAATGCTTTGTCAATAGTCCAAAGGCTAACGAGATGGATGGGTTTTTACATGCTTCTTTTAAGTAACATGCATAAGCTCAATGACAAAAATCTTTTGCTACAATCAAAGAACTGATGAAAATATAGCACGAACGAAGTGGTTAAACAGCATGAGCTGCTTTCTAACTAAAGATTAGTTGGTAAAATCTGAACTTCCAACAGGGGGCACCTTAATTACAGACTACAAGTCCCTGAAATGCCTTTGCTGCTATTCTTCTCTTGATTGTTCCGCGCTTAGGGACTATTAAGCAAACCTTGTCCTGAACTTCTACTTTTCTCTAGTGCAGCTGCAACAGCAGCTTCAGAATCAACTAAATAAAGGCCTTGGCAGAAAGAGTCCAGGCTGTCATTATTGTTGGTTCGGTAGAACGGTAGCTGATGAACAGACAACATTCATATTGTTGGGGCTGCTCCATGGCAACCAGCCAGCCAGGCTTCTGACTTTCTGATTCTTCTGCACTAGGTAGTAGCCTTCTAGGCGGGGCATTGCCAACTCAAGTGTTTGACCTCGAAAGATTCGCCGCAAGCAATTTCACAAAACCTCCTCACCTCGTTTCTTCTCCTTAATCAGTTTCGGCTTTCTTGGTGCCCAAGGTACCATCTTGCTTTATTTAAAGAAGAAAAAATGTTTCTTTTTCATTAGTGTGGCTGAACAAAGTCGTCTAATTTGTCTCCTATGGGGATGGGGAATAAAAAAAAACAGAAGAAGCAAAAGGAGGATGTCTTAAACCTCGTGCCGGTTTTGATTTTAGGTGGACGATAAACACTAGTGACGTCGCTCATGCAAAATCCTTAACCATTGCCACAGGCAGCAATCCACTTGCCAATGGGTGCAATGTGTCGCACTGTTTACTCTTCGGGAACATCGCAAAACCGCATATAATTACTAGTAGCATTTGTCTTGTAGGCAAATTTTAGGACATGCTAAAGGACCATCAGTGACGACATGGCAAACGTCATCTTTCTTCTGATTATGCATGCCAATATCATACTTTGCTGGCAAAGCTGCTGCTTGACGATGCGCAGCATGGTCAAACTATATGTCTCCTGATGTTGTGCTAAGGTACATGAAACGGCATAGTTTTGCCTGTGGGCAGGCACGGTCTGTTACCACACCCTACAACCTTCCTCATTGCACTGGAATCAATTAATCCAGCTGTCAGATATCAGAAACAAAAAAAAGCAGCCAAATCTTACCAATATGCAATGCTTGATTAATCCATCCCGCAGTTTGCAATCCCATCCATCCAAAGAAAAACCAGAGGTATTTGGCAACTAATCCATCCTGCTGTGGGTCAACCCCACACGTGTTTGCTTCCCAGGAAGTCTAAACCATGATGAAGGGCACATAATTTTGGTCATCAATCTCATCAAGCAATAATTTTAAGTCATCTTGAGCATTTGATTTGCTGCAAGTTGGGGCGCATAGAATCTTGACCGGACAAATTATCCTGCTGGCATGCCACCCAAACCCCCGCCTTAAAATAAAAATAGACTAGTAATATCCAATCTCCTCGATAATCTCATCCCAAGCAACAACTGCTGCTACAGTGCTTCACTTTTCTGCTATTTAAACCACTGACCCTCAGGATGGCTTGAGAAAACAAGACCAGCTGTATAGATCAGCTAATTTTCTCAACAGCTGAAACAAGGATCACGTATCTGCCAATCCACACCTAAGAGTGATCTCATTGAATCTTCAATCATGAATCACAGATTCGGTGCAGTCTCTGCAGTGACAATGGAAAGTTTGAGGAGGGCAAGGCCCTTACCTAGGAGGGGGCAGATAAAATCAAGAATTGCAGCCAATGCTTTTCATTCTATTGCTACGGTGCTGTCAAGGGCCTCATTCCATCACCACTATTCTACAGGAAAAACAAACCAAGAGAGAGTGAAATCATAAGAGCTCGGATGTCACCAGTATTAATCCTATCTTTTTTGCCATTGATTGTAATTGCAATTTGTAGTGTTATTTATCATGGAGGGTGCCATATTACTTTTGTCATAAATATCATTGCCGGTTGCAGCATAAACCACCAGTTATTCAAATTTTCTTTTTTCTTGTTCCTTTTTTTGGCTATTCAAACAGCTGGCTTTATGCAGATACCACCGAACAAACCAAACATGAATCTGTAGAAGAACCATATCAAAGCGCTGCAGAGGCAAGGAAACATTTCCAAAGCATATATTTCCGTATACATTTTCACATATGTTAAAAACCTGTCTGCATACAGGTATACACACGTCTTTGTACGGTTGTACATACAATAAATTTCATATGCTCATGACAAGTTCAAACTATACCGAGGCCTTATTCTAAACAGCCTACGAAAAGCTATAAGCAGCTTTCTTCAAAACTGAAAAAGGTAGATATGATAATCTGTTGAAAAAACTGAATGATGATTCCATTTTCCATACTTAGGAAAGTTAAAAGCTGGTCTGGAAAGCAATCCAAAGCCTGCTTTTCCAAAGTAGCTTTTATCAATTTCAAAAGAGCTGCTCTTAGCCTAAATAAGTTCGAGAAGGCGCCCAAAAAATAAAGGAGGTAGCACTGTGCTATCTCATTGCAGGGCTAAAAGTGTGCGCTTATAGCAATATTTTCATTAACATAAGAAAGACCACTCACCTTCTTCAGAGCATCATCAAGGAACCACTGCCACTAATAGTATGAGAAAATATCCAAATCCTGCAAAAGTTAAAGTTTCATTCTCCCCTCCTAGCATCTGCCTTGTAAGTATTGCAGTTTCACACTGGTTTCATGATAGGATGGGATTTCATCAATTGTTAGTGAATCATCTAACTTGAATCCAACTGTAACCAGTCTCCTTAGTAACCACTTTTTCTTCCATTTCCTTCCTCAAATCTACAGCTTCATTCCATATCTCAGCTGAAGCATAGAGATTTGCGAGAAGAATGAATGCAGAATCATTCTCAGGCTGGAGTTCGAGGAGCTTTTTGGCTGCAACTTTTCCTAGATCTATATTATTGTTTATAGTACAAGCTGATAAAAGAATCTGCCATATATGAGCATCAGGGAGAATGGGCATTTCATCAATGATATTCAATGCTTCTTCCAGAAGTCCAACATGACCAAGCAGGTTGACAACACAGGCATAGTGTTCTAACTTTGGGATTATTTTATCAATTTTGAACATGGTATTCAAGTAATAGTGAGCCTCGTTAACTAAACCTGCATGGCAACATGAACTCAGAATTGCAAGATAACTAATCTCATCAGGCTGATTTCCAGATTCCACCATGCCACTGAAGATATCAAGAACTTTGTCGTAGAAACCACAATGTGCATAACCCATCATCATGGCATTCCAAGCAGCCAAATTATCTTTGCTTGTACACCTGAAAGCATGCTCGGCATCATCTAAGCTTCCACACTTGCAATAAACGTCTACGATAGCACTTTCCACATAGTAATCCACATCAGCACCCGACTTAAGTGCCAAAGAATGAATAGCCCTGCCTTGTTCCATTTCCGTCAGAAGTCCACAAGCTTTGAGAACTAAACTAAAAGTCACATTATCAACTTCAGGGGATGAGCTCCATCTTGTTTGAAATAATTCTAGAATCTCGCTGTAGTTACCAGCATGACCCAATGCACTTAACATAGCATTCAAAAGTTTCACATCCACTACATCAATGTCGTCAAATACCCTCCTAGAATGATAGATTCCATTGCATTTTCCATAAGAATTCAAGAGACAAGACAGCATGGAATCATCTGACATAGATCCCCATTTGATCAGAAATGAATGGATCTGCATTGCCAATCCCAAGGAGTTTGAACCAGAGAGAACGTCAAGAATGCTTGCAATAGTATATTCGCTAGGGCCCAAGGCAAGTTTACGCATCTGAGAGAACAAAGAAATAACTTTACCGGTGACTCCATTATCTGCATAAGCAGTAATCAAAGCATTCCAAGAAACAGAATCTTTAGCAATCATCTCGTTAAAAACACATTCAGCTTTTAACACTTCGCCAACCTTCCCATACATGGAAATCAAGGCATTGCACACAGAGACCACAGACTGATAATTATCCTTGTGACAGAATGCATGAACCTGCTTTCCTAACTTTTGCATTTTTAATCCTTCAATTCTTGATAGAACATTAACTACTGTATATTCATTCACTTCTAAGTTTCCAGAAATGCAAAACCGGAACACCTCAAAAGCTTCCAGTCCATTATAAGCTATCCTAATCCTCTGTGTCCAAGACACAGCATCTCGTTCCGGAATTTCTTCAAACACTTTAATTGCATCAACCGTCCACCCAAACCTACCATACATACTCATAATTGCATTGCTCAAACAGATTGAGATCCCATTTAAGAATCCAATCTTTTGACTAAACCCATGTATTTGCTCCCCTTCTTTCACCTCCAAAACTCCACCAAGCATGGTAGTCAGAGTAAACTCATTCGTTTCCAAACCCAATCCTCTCATTTCCTTAAAAACATCCTTAGCCTTATCAAACTCATTGTTCCAGACATAACCATTAATCATAGAAGTCCAGACCACAGAATCCAAACACCTATTATCCTGAAAACACACTTCAGCACCAGTCAAAAGCCCATTTTTCGAATAATTTTCAATCAGCCCACTTATCAAGAACGCATTTTTAGCAAACCCCAGTTTAACTGAAACAGCATGAGCCATCCCATTGTGGTTAATTTCAACACAAGCCTTTATTAAAGAACTTAAACTATAAGCATCAGGCTTGAGACCCTGTTGCCTCAACTGGTTAAAGACCAGAAATACAGGGTCGGGTTGGCTGAAACGGGCCAACCCAGAAAGGATAGAGTTGTAAACTACGACGTCAGGGAAGACGGTGTCATTGAGGAGGTTGATGGCGCGCGGGAAGAATGAAGTGGCAGTGGGGAGTGTGATAGAGGAATGGGAGATGAGAGAAGCGGAGAGAAAGGGGTGGAGAGTGAAACCTGATTTGATGAAGAGAGAATAAAGGGCGTCCGTGATGGTGAGATTTGGAGTGGGGAGTGAGAAGGAGGCTTTCAGGGCCTGCGGAAAGAGGTTTTGGCGGAGGAAAGATTTGATGGCGGTGAAGGCGGGGGGGATACTTTTGGCGGTGACTTTCTTCATTCATGATTAGTTTTGGCGGGGGTCCGGGACTTGGACTCTGCAGATTAGCTAGAACCACTATCTAATATCCATCACCTGTTGGCCTTGCTTGGCCGGAGTCTGGGTTTTTGCAATTCTACAGTCAGCCGTTTATTATAACCTCACCGAAAAGCAATTTACCCATTTCCAATCAATCAAATTAAACTTTGGACACCAATTTGAGGACCAGTCTCGCACCCCAAAACCAAATAAAGAAAGAAAAAGGAAATCTCGATTACCGATCAGTGAAATACTCTGCTCTTATTAGGTAAATGCACAATGTATTTAGAGTTGTAAAAAAAAATTGAAAAGAAGCTTCATCCAAACAAATGATTATTTTTTGTTCTTTTACTCAGGCTTGAGTTTTCTGAGCTGAGTTCTAGTATGTTTCACACTTTGCTCACAGAATATTTTTAAACCCCAATTTAGCTCACTAAAACTTACAAATGTGTGATTCAAATTGTGTTTGTCAAGCTTTAAGCTTTATCCGAGCTCATCAATCTTTACATCACGTCTCCTACAAGACAATGAATGTGTTTGGATAGAAAATTATTTGGGATAATTTTTTTGAAAAATACTATAACACTTTTTTAATATGATATATGTGAGATAAAAAGATAATTCGAAAATGTTGTTGATAATACAAGTAAATCAGTGTGTGTGTGAATAAAATGTAAATAACGTGTAAACCAAACACACTCAATATTATAATGTATAGGAGGAAGTGCATTCAGTGCCCAAAAAAAAAATAGAATTTAACTTTTTCTTTTTACTTATTTACATAATAAGCTAGCCACATTTTCAACCATATTTTTGGTGTGTAATAACAAACTTCAAATCGCTCAACCATCTCTTTGTATTGGCAACGACAAGAATAAACACTACTATTGCTGATAATCAAAGGGAAAGATCTGTCCTTGATGCCCTCTTGTTGAAATTTGAGAGTTTTTTTTTTTTTTTTGAGATGATTAAAGCATGGGCTTAAGAGGAATGACAAGACTGTATAAGTTGCGATTGCGTGATGATGGTACATTCGAATTATTTTGGGGCTAGGATCAGTCCAGAACAGTCCAATTGCCTATCCGGGCTTTAAACAAAAAAGTATTGGCACTTTTTTATTCTTTTTTGTCGGAGTACTATAGTTCGAATCGAATTTTGGGCCTGGGTTTGATGGAAACGAGGTTCCTTGAAAAATAAATACTACAGTACTACTCTAATTGGTTGTGTATTATTTTAAAAGGCGGTTTTGAACTAATTTCTCATTGCAAAATATGCATATAAAAATGCTTTTAGTTTTCAAAAAGTCATTAAAGTCTCAGAGAAAATACAAGTGTTTAATCGTTAGCTAATCATCAACCTCTGGTGTATGGATTTCCAAGGAAATTAGAGAAGTAAAAAGACGCACTCACTGAAAAAACGACTAGAAAAAAAAAAGTTTTAAGAATTTGCAGAACATTTTTCAGTTAAGGATATTTTAGCACGTAAGCAGATAAACTATTTTAAGGATATCCTATTATTATAACTATT
This sequence comes from Coffea eugenioides, assembly GCF_003713205.1. Lineage (NCBI taxonomy): Eukaryota > Viridiplantae > Streptophyta > Magnoliopsida > Gentianales > Rubiaceae > Coffea > Coffea eugenioides. Next base: position 45,777,803 of record NC_040042.1, on the reverse strand, counting down.
GTGAATATGTGTATCAACAATCTTAACATGTTAAACTGAAATCATGAAAATCATACCAAAATATAAGAAGGTTATTGGCTTTTAATAACAGGAATTTATATGGTAGTATTCTACATCTGGCATCGTATGTTTTACGGTAACATTAAAATAAAGGTAATGTGAAACAAACGAGTAGGCCGCAAAGTATACGTCAATCCCTGGTTTCTATGGACCACAACTAGAAATCTCCGTAGTTTCCTCGCCAAATTTCTAGGCTTACCTTGAATCCATAATCGATCGGTTGCTTTCATGAATGTGCTCGGGAAATACTAGTGGTTTAACAAATCACCTAATCAGTCCAAACTCCAAAGTGACATGACTTAGATCGATCAAGCGATGCAGCAAGCAGTATTAGACCATCATTTTCAAACCAGGTCAACGGTTAGTTGATGGTTTCTGTGAATTTTGATCTTCGAGGCTAATTTACTCGGACGCTGAGTCCTTTCTTCTTTTTGCTTATATTACCATGATCATTTAACCTAAACTAGTCATCATCCCGTTTTTCTTATTCGTCCGTTCAAAGTTATGGTTCACATTTCAATTGAAAAATATATTCATAAACTTTTAACTATTTTAAAATACCCTTATTTTGATATACTTCGTTAGTGTAACCTATCTTATTCAACAATTGCTGTGCATTGAACGGTGCAACTTTCATCAATATTTTTACTGTAATTAATGTAAAAGTATATAGGCTCCGTTTGGATTGATCATTTTTTCAAAAATAAATTTTTTAAATACAATACTACAGTAATACACAATAACTCAAAAAATATCCTATCCATACAATATATCAAATATTTTAAAAAATTTTCATATACACTGTTACAGTAAAATTTTTTCAAAAACACCCCAAAACACAGTTAATCCAAATAGAGATTGGTCATACTCCTAGTATAAACGCCCAATCTATCAAAAAAAATTTCTCAGCAAATTGATCCAAACATTCAAAACTATAAGCAAACCCTCCAATCTAGATATACAAGCAAAAAAGGTGCTTCCATTAAATTTGACCTAGCATTAAGTATCATTTAAATGTCAAGATTATTTAGTGCACGTGTTCAAGGTTAACAGAGTAGGATCATCTTCAAGTTCGCTACAAATTAATACGCGTTCTTTCATTGACAAATACTACTAGTCAAATACTCCTACTCGTAGAAAAGATGCGGGCTTTCCTATTCCCACGCATGAATCAACTCTCTACGTCGAGGCCAGAAACAGTAGTCGGATCAATATGGTATTTGTACTTTGGCCTAGCGTAAATTATGCTGATAGGTCTACGTTAATGCTGACTAGAACTAAGATTATATCCGTCTCGCGTCATTATTAGCCTCTCGTTCTCTCTCTCTCTCTTTCAAGTGAGCTATCATCCTAAACCGGATCAACACGTTAGGCGTCTACACTCTACCGACCGCGCCCATGGTCCACCATAGTCCAGTACATCACCATGCGGGCTGTTTCCCTTTTTCTCTTTTATTAAGACCAATAATTAGGAGGATTGGACCGTCGTTTCATGTTTGTATAAAAGCATTGAGGAATTTTTTTTTTTTTTTAAACTCAAAAGTCCGATAGTGCTCCCCAATGAACCCCACTATTTAACTTTTTTTTTTTTTTGTTTTATTGAATTACAAAACATATCTATCCACATGCTAGTCCAAAAGAAACTTTGGCGATAAATGAGAATGTAATGTATGGCCTACTTTTACTGGATATACTAACATCAATCCTGTCCCATCAATTGAGTAGGGTGAGCCCTTCGTGTCTATACTCGCAGAATTAAGGAGGACTCACTTATCAGTTTGGATTGTTATTTTTAAAAATTTTTATTAAAAAGTATATTAGAATAATTTGATGTACATGAGATAAAATAATAATTAAAAGTATATTTACAAAAAAAACTTAAATATTTTGTGCTGAAAATCACAATCCAAAAAAATATTTTTGTTAAGGAAAATATGATTGTGACCACTCTTTCCAAATCTCTTTTTTTTTTTCTTTTTATAGTTCTCGTATTTTAGACAATTCTATTCCTAATTATTAGACACTTTCGTGAATTTTTTAAATATCACAAAAAACCTTTCAAAATTATAATGTGCAAACAACCATTCAAAGTTATACAATGCGCGTATGATGCCGCTAGAATCTTTTTTGTTAGCAAAACTATCAATCATTCACAGGGAAAAAAAAAAAATGCTCTGCAGTCTACACCCCAGGGAAGTGTGGGGGCAATCGCCACAGGCCTAATTAGCATGCGTTAATTCAATTGATGTTAATTCAATTGATGAGAACGGATTATTTCTTTAATGAAGATTATGCTTTTAAGTCTCACTATTGGCATGGAAATTACGTTAATAGACATTCTATAAAAATGTACGATGTATGTTTCGAGATCATGCCTTGATCCATAATATTGATTGAACTCCAATTCATCTAAATCTTTATATTTGTTTTTTAACCAAAAGAAAAATTGCTCGAGGCCCATCCCATGGCTTTGCTGGCGTTACAACTGCAGTTTACAACGCCTCAAATGTCCTTTGCCGTAGATGGACTTAAAAGAAACCATCCTACACGAGACGACCACGTAGAAGAATTAAACACATTAGAAGCTCAGATCGGATGATACCTCCTTCGGTCATCAGGTCGACCTTCGATGTCTACCATCCATGTGGTGCATCCTTAGAACAGACTTTGCACTACTGCACGGACTTAGTCTGGCATAAGCCTGTGCCAGCCAAACAAAAAAAACACATTAGAAGGCAAGCCCATTTCCCTTGTCTTATACGAGTAATAAATGTGCGATTTTCACCGTTCCAATCCCATCTCCATGGACAATTTTAAAATCAGTGTATGGGTTTGCCATATGTATTTTAAAAAAATATATAGATATACTTGCGCGAGATTTTTTAGTGTATAGGAACACGGGGCAAACAAAGCATACATTAGTATTCCTACATTCTCTTAGTATTATAATTAGTATTGTAGGGAAGAGGGAATTATAAGTGGTGGGTATGGGAAAGGAATCGTAGCAGTAGTAGTAGTAGTAGTAGTAGTAGTATAGGGCAGGGACAGTGAATCCCTGGCGATTCACAGCTCTCATCGAAGTATTTGATAAGGTGCTGCCCCCGTGCGCTGCAGCTCCCATCCGGGAGGGAGACTCTGCTGCAACCTCGCACCATTGCATGCTTTCTTCTTCCATTCGGGATCCCCTTCAACCCTCTTCTCTCCTCTTTCCTCTACCCCTTCCTTCTACCGCCTTCTCCTTTTTCTCCCGGCGGTGTCCTTTATAAGTTATCACCTTTTGTTTCCACAGATCTAATGTGTCTACCCCCCAAATCTTCCCACAACCATGGCAAAATATCATCCTCTTAAATAACCCGGTACAGGGTCCTCAATCTTTGCTAAAACTTCCCACCAACGCTGAGGAAAATCACCGTCAGCTGATTTTATCGTTGATATTTCTTTCTCTTCATTTCGGGGCATATTTTTTTGGCTAGTGTATTATTAGTATTAATATATTGCCGTTGTTTTGTTGTAATTGTTTGTCTTTTTGGGAGTTCTTGAGCAAGACAATGAAAGGAAACCAGAAGGATCCGGAGAAATTCATCTGGGATCAGATGAGAAGTCCCTCCGGGACGCCCATTGGAGTCACCGGCTCCCACAATCGAGCTTTACCAAAGTTTATGGTTTGGCTGATTCTGTTTGTCTCTGCCACCTATGTTGTTTATACTTTGAAGCTTCTCAACAACTCTCGTTCTTGCGACGACGATTTTCTCCCAACCCCCCACCGTAGTTTGTCCATCGGCTCTGGGCGCAACACTTCCTCTCTAGTCTTCAATACTTTCAATAACAAAAACGAAACATTGCCCCCGAAAGAAGAAAAAACCGGATTAGACCACATAGTTTTCGGCATTGCTGCTTCTGCTAAGTTATGGGATAAGAGAAAAAACTACATTAAACTCTGGTGGAAGGGGGAGAAAATGAGGGGCATTGTTTGGCTTGATAATCCCGTCAAAACCCGGGAAGAGGAAAGCGATACTCTTCCGGAGCTAAGAATTTCAGGGGACACTTCGAAATTTGCTTATACTAACCGGCAGGGCCACCGGTCAGCGATTCGGATCTCGCGGATTGTTTCGGAGACGTTGAGGATGGGGATGGAAAATGTGAGGTGGTTTGTGATGGGAGATGATGACACTGTTTTTGTTACCGAGAATTTAGTGAGGGTTCTGAATAAGTATGATCACAATCAATATTATTATATTGGTAGTTTGAGCGAGTCTCATTTGCAGAATATTTATTTTTCTTATGGGATGGCATATGGGGGTGGTGGATTTGCTATTAGTTACCCTTTGGCTAAGGCTCTTGAGAAAATGCAAGATAGTTGTATTCAGAGGTACCCTGGATTGTATGGTTCTGATGACAGAATGCAAGCTTGTATGGCTGAACTCGGTGTACCACTCACCAAAGAACTCGGTTTTCACCAGGTCAGTCTTTTTTCCAATTTTCGGTCTCCTTGCCGACAGTGCATATGCTGAAAAGTGCCATTAATGGAGTATAATTGCAGTGCAGTAAATGTCGGTTTTATCTACGCCTACATTTCGGTTTCCACCTTGGCAACAGCCCAACAGTTATTTAGTACAGGGCTTAAAGCCTTAAATAGCAATACTATCTAGAATGGATTTTGTCGTACAATATCTAAAGTAAACTATAGCATTTAAGTTGTGTTATTATGTTTAATCAGTTCCAGCTACTTGTATTATTCTAGTAGGATTAGTAAATCTTGTAGCATTAGTCTAGACGAAGAGTTGCAGTTCCTCCCCACCCCATCCAGAGTCCTAAAAGGGGAAAAACATAAAAGGAGAAGCTTGTATAGAATTAGTTGCACTAGCAAAATAAAAGTTTACTTCTACTCTGTTTCTACACTAAGATTTTATGATAAATGTTGCTGGTTCATAGCTAGAATTGCTGCGCTTTAAATGATAGGTTTGGAACCTAAACTGTAAAATACAGAAGTTCTTTTGGGACAGTTTAGGTTAATGTGTTCATTGTGTAATCTGACAATTGTGCTTAGCGTGAGGTTGTTGGCTATTTTGGGTAGACTAAGAGCGTTTTTCCTTTTTCAAGAATAATTTGGTGGCACAATAGTCCCCAGGCCATGCGCCATGTGGCTCAAATACAGCTTAAAGTTTGGCATGGAGTGTGAATGGTTTTAATTTATTTTTGCTGCTCACCAAACCAGTTGTCAATCAGTTCTAACACCAAATTTCTTCTTGTGCGGTGGCTGATTCAGTACGATGTGTATGGGAACTTGTTTGGTCTATTAGCTGCACACCCAGTGGCTCCATTTGTGACATTACACCATCTTGATGTCGTGGAGCCGATCTTCCCTAATGTGACTCGAGTTCAAGCTCTTCAGAGACTCTTAGTTCCTATGAAGCTTGACTCAGCTGGTTTAATGCAACAATCCATTTGTTATGACAGCCGTAGAAGTTGGACAGTGTCAGTGTCCTGGGGATTTGCCATTCAAATATTTCGTGGTGTATTATCTCCTCGAGAGATAGAAATGCCATCAAGGACTTTCTTGAATTGGTACAGGAGAGCAGATTATACAGCTTACGCCTTTAACACCAGGCCCGTTATGAGGAACCCATGTCAAAAGCCCTTCGTGTTTTATTTATCTGGGGCTAGAATTGATTCTTCCAGAAATTTAACAATTACTGAGTACGTTAAGCATCGCGTTCCTCATCCAGCTTGCAAATGGAAGATGGTGGATCCTGCTCAACTTGACAAAGTAGAGGTTTATAAGAAGCCCGATCCAGAACTATGGAACAGGGTAAGCAACTCTTCTTGAAAATTAACATTTTAGCTTCCAATGCGTATGCTGCTGGATAAATCATCTATTAGAATTTTGTATTTCAAAAAATTATTTTGGGCGTAGTGAAGATCGGCTTAGGCAATCCTGTGAATGCTCATTTAACCCATTTGTCCATGTCAACATTCCACTCATTACATGAGTAACAGGAAATTCAACTCATACTTGAACCATGGCAGAAAGTGGGAAAGTTTGGTTTTTTTTTTTCTCTTCAACTGCTACATTTTGTTCTCTCTAACCCCTCTTGTGAATTGTATTGTGGCAGTCTCCAAGGAGAAACTGTTGCAGAATCTTGGACTCCAAGAAGAAAAGCCTGGCTATAGAAGTAGGTGTATGTAGAGAAGGGGAGATAAGTGAGATACAGTAACTGTGAAATTCATGAGCTATTTTTGGTTTTGTTTCTCTCCCTATTTCCACTTGTACCAACTTTTTTGCAGTTCAATTTGTAGTTTTATATCTTTATTTGTTAAGTTAAGGCCGTCACTATTGTTGGAAGGTCTTTCCAAGTTCATCGGCATAGTAGGAATTTAGGAAGATTGTTGGGGGAAGAGGCAGGGATGGAGGATTTACTGTAAAAATGTTTGTAGCTGTACGCGTTCGACATTGATGTGATTATTGCATCCAATGTAGTTTTTGATGTCACCCCAAACATTGAGGGGTTTCGTGGAGTTGATAACAGAATCAAATGTTATTTAGAGTTGGTTTATACGCTGCTGATGTTGTTGTTGAAAGATTCATTCATTCATTCTGTTCTTCCTATGGTGGTGGCATGTGTTTTTTTTTTTTTCTTTTAAAGTCAAAAAGGCATACTTGTGAACGAAGGAGCATGGTAGCATAGCTTATGCCTTAAACCATGCGAACCATGCTGCTTAAAGTTAAGAGCATTGATTAGTTTTGCTTTGATAGTTGTGTGTGTTAACAACAGTGAGATGGAGGAGAGCAGGTTGACCATGTAATCAATGGCAAAGATTACTTTGCTTCGAGGGGGAATTCAGCGTGCCCGCCCTGCCCTTTCTTGAGAATGCTTTAGGCTTTCTTGGCAAGGGTTGGTGCCGGTGGTTGTCCTGTAATTTCATAATCATTTCTGAATATAGAGGTAATTCTTCATGTCTTAAAAGTGCATGCAGTAATATTTTTGTTCAAGATTAGCCAAGAAGATCATCCAGTGGACCGTGGAAACGCATTTTTGCATGTGAAATTCTAAATTATGCTGTCGTGGACCCTATATTATATGGTACAACAATTTCAATCAACTTTTGCCTTTTGGATAACCTGTGTTGCTATTAAAAATTTGGTGTAAGCAAGCATAAAAAAGATTATTATTATGTGTGGACTGAGGCAGGTCGGAACGAGCGACAGATCACAGTAATAAAATAACAATATGCAATCTCGTCCAACCATCTTACATGGTGCTCATTGCTCATTGTTGTTACCCTATCCCGAAAGGTGGGAAACCATCTGTCACTTTGTTTGACTTGGAAATACAATTTTTTTTGAAATATTTTATTAACATATTTTAGTTAAAATTAATCTTTTATACACTGACAACATATACAATTTCATTGTTAGATGCATGACACATAATTCAAATTTGAATTTGAAACTCAACTTTTACGTATGTGTCGTATATTCAACCGAACGATGTATATACCATCGTTACGTGACGTGTGTATATAAGATTTACCCTTTTTGTTAATATAACTTTCTTTTCTTTTTTATTTTCTATGGAAAGGCGGACTGCCATCTCAAATTTTTGTTTACGCAAGCTTTCTTTCTGAGGACATGACTTGGGAAAGCGTATTTGATAACACACCACCCCACTTCTCCACCCCCACCACCGGCGATGCAAAAAGAACTACTCCTATTAGATTACAGAAAAGGTTGAGGAGCACTGAAAATGCGATCATTTCGAACAAGGAGTACAACTACTTTATAGTGGCGTTGTTGGTTTGACAAAACTAAAAGAAAAGAACTATACTGTCTATTTTTTTTATTTAAAAAATAGACTTCAAACTTTTCAAGAAAACCAAAAAAGAAAAGGAAAGTTTTTGAAAATTGAATCACGGACCTTATAATCATCTAATTAATGTCCCTATAGTTTATTCTACGGTGATAACTATCAATTTGTTTAGGTCTTGCTAAGAAAGCGATTTAAGATTAGAGTTTCAAGAATCAGAAGTTCGGAATTCAAATCTCCCTTCCCCTCGCTCGCCGGCTTTTTAAATCCTGCATTCCCTGCAAGGAAAAATCAATTCAAGAGAATAAGAAAGCGACTTAAAACTAATGACTAGGAGAGTAGTGATGAATGCGACTCTGGGGACAAAAATCGATGTCTCAATTAAAAAAGCAGGAGAGACCCCAGTTAGTTGTTGAAATTAGATCGTCCACTACGGGTCTCTACTCCCTACTCCTCTGTCCACTTCATTGACGATCATTGTACCCGTCCGGCTATTATCGACAATTACACCCAGGGATTATTAACTTATAACTATTGCAGCTGCGATCACTCATTGGAGGTGGAGCCGACAAGCGGAGATGGGTCTCTCATGCTACTCGTTGTATAATTGTTTTCTGCCGGTCTAGACTTCTAGTGCCTTGTATTGGAGCTTTCTGGGACCGGTAATATCTACAGCCTGGCCCCTTGGAAAAACATGAAGGAAGAACTGATCCAACAAACAAGTTTAGATTCTTGAAAAAAACAAGAAGTCTATTTTAATTTGAGGGTTCTAATTTATTGTAGAGTTGAAGCAAAACCCATTAGCTCCAACTTCTTCTTCTGTTAATTTTTTCAAAGTTCAAGAAACATCTTCCAAACTTTCTAACATTATTGTAGATAAAATTTTGCCCAGTTTCGTTGATAAGGATGTTAACGTAAAATTATTGATTCGACTTTCAAACTCTTTACATTTCCCTTCCCTCTTATAAAACTTGAGTCTTCTCTTAAATACAAAAGAACCCCCCCTTTTTTTTTTTTTCCAAAAATCGTTTAGAGAAAAGAAAATCTGAGACAAAGAGATGTGATGCCATTAGCCTAGCTTATTTTGCTTGAAACAATGCAATATTATGACAAAGAAACACACACACACACACACACACACACATATATATATATATATATATTTTTGGCAGAATTAGTTATACATTGCAATTGTTGTGAATTGGGTTATTCAATAATTGTGTCTTCCTCTCTCTTCATCATGAATCACCAGCACATGTTGGAGTGTGGTAGAAACTTTTGGGCATGAGATCATTTTTCAAATCAAAAGGATAAAAGAAAATGAAAATGAAAAAGAGCACCGACATTGGTACGGACTCAAAAATCCAGTGAAACCAATAGTTCTAAATCGGGCATGTGGTAAGTAGCTGCCCCGAGAAAAAGGGCACCGTCCTTCCCTTCCTACTCTATTTCAACTTTACTTGTCCTCTTTCTCTTTTTCTTTTTGTGATAAATCTGAGCTAACTTTTCTCCAAGGGTTATAAAAAAAAAAAGAGACGAGTTGAAGTCAAATCATTTTCTTCGTTTCAATCATATAGGAAAAGAAATCAACACTTTTTCCAGTTGTTACACTACTATTGAAATAATAAGAATTTTTTTTTATATATAAATGAAAAATTTTGAACTTACAATCTTTTTTTCTTTTCCGTCCAAGTTTCCACGATTGAAATATCTCTAATTTCAGCCCACGGCCGACACTCCACATTGAAAGGGCTTTTCGTAATAAAAATATTAGTGTTTTGCACCTCAAAAAGTACAAAATAGAGGTGTAGTGCCTCAATTCAATCGGGTCTAATGAATTAATTACTGGAGCATCAAATACAAAAATGGAAAATTAATTTTAGCAAGTTCTCAAGAGTCGACCCGGATGGAATCCCATGGGCCACAATCGCTTGAATACAACTACCTGCAGCCCTGGAATGTCTGCAATGGAAGACAGTCAGTCCCACCACCTTGTCTTGATTGGGCCGATTTTATTTCCTTTCAAATCCCAGGAATCATTAATCCCCAAAAAAAAAAAAAAGCCTGATTTCAGTCACGGCAAAACTACGCCACCAGAGTTACGTGAAAAATCAACAACCTCACTAGTCAAACTCAAACTTCCATCATCCAATCTTCCTGAAAGTGAAACATCAGCAGTTTTTTTTCTACCCAAACTTTCGTCCAGTCTCCCTCGGATATTGACCCCGGTGTAGGGTGCCATCATCCGGAGGCTAATGTGAAAAAATTTATCAATTTTGAAAGCTCAAAGGGGATATAACAGTACTGTTTATATAGAGAAGCGAAGCCCAAAGTTTCATCCTATTTTCGAAATTCAGCTAGAACGATAAAAAAACTCGGAAAGTTTAGTGGCAAAAACATTCTAGTGCCGTGAAAAAGAATGTGCATGTTTCAATTTTTCTTTTTTTTTTATTTTCTGGAATGCCCCAAAATTTAAAAAAGAGTTAACAAAGGGGAAAAAAAAGGCCGAGTTCCATCATCATCAAAGGAAGGAAAAAAAAAACACCGTACTGTACATTCCACCAAAGATATACAAGTAGTCCAAATGACATCCCTGTGAAAGAGACAGAGAGGGAGAGACTAAAAAACAACCTAAAACCGAAAATGCGAAAACCATGATCAATCTTCATCTTCTTCATCTTCAGGAAGTCCTGGATCGTCCCCAATGTCTTCAAGCAGTTTTCCAACATCCTCACCCAATTCCATTAATCTTGCACTAAGTCTCTCTACCTTGCTCTGCTCCTGTCCAAGACAGACAAACAAATCGTTTAATTCAGCTTCACTCTCCTTTTGAGCTTCCTCTCTTGCTTCTGCTTTCAGTGTCTCCACATCTGGGATGGGGACAGCTCCACCACTACTTAGAGCTTTTACTTCCCTCTCCAAATGGAAGTTTGTCTGCTCCAAGCTGTTGTATGCATCGGATAAGCTTTTCAGATCGGCTTCCATCTTACCGGCTAAATTTCGGTACATGGAAGCCTCAGACTCAATCTTGGTTTTCTCTGCCTTGAGCATCTCAAGTCGTTGAGAAGCCTCATGAAGGTCTCTTCTAAGTGCCTCAACATGGACTCTTTCTGCTCCGGCGCTAGGTCTATGCTCAAGCTCCGATGAGCCATTCCCACCTGTCCTTGCAAGATCCTCCGCCAAAGTTGCATTTCGACTTAGAAGGTCCTATTCGACAAGAGGTAGCAAAAAATAAAATCATGTAAGACAGACAGGTGCATGTGGTCGTGCTCACATAATAACGCCGCAAGATGGCCAAGTTGGCTGCAAAAGCCAAACATTGCGTTGCATTTGATTTTCTAGTTTGATTAGACAAATACAAGGACTACCATTGCCTCAAAATTAAATGTCAAGCAAAGGTCTGATATCATCCTGCTTCCAAGAAATCGGATGCTTATGGAAACTGCAACTACACTTAATCGAGCTATATTCCCATAATCTTGATGAAATTGGCGGTTCTCATACTTAGTGGACAAGAAGCCTTAAATTAGAATACAATGAAAGGAGAGATTCACAAAAATATACCTGTATCTCGAGGCATTGTTTCTCAACAAATGTCTTTAGCCGCTTAATATAGTCACCATCAGCTTCTCCATTTCTCTGTTCTAGTTCGGCTGGCACCACTGCCACCTGGCTCTTTGGATGGCTGTAGATTTCTACAGTCTTTTCTCTGATTTCACCCTCCAAATGCTTCAGAAAGTTGACAAACTGAGAATCCAATGTAGAAACCAGCATAGCATGATCATTTTTCAGATCAATTGCCTCATTTTCATCAACATCTTCAATCTCTGCCATGCTAGCAGCACTAGATCTGGTTAACTGTTTGCGGGACAGGGTTGGCTTGGCAGATGTAAACAATAGGCTTTTCTGCATTTCGTCAAATTTAAGAAAATATGATGTTAACCCAATTTTCTGGCTTACGGCATCAGCTATGCTCAAAGCATCCCTTCCACTGTCATTAGATTTATTGAATATTACACATTCCCCCAAGAGCACTGCAGCCAATCCCCTAACACAGACAGTCATGGCTCGATTTGAAACCAACTCAAGCAAATAGGTTAGATGAGGGCGTGAATCAAGGAAGCACTGCACTGCATTTGGACAACTAGAAAGCCAAATAACTAGTAGCTTCAAGATAAATGGTTGGACATAGGCATTGCCAGACCCACTTGATTTTCCATCGTTACCATTCATAGAAGAGGAAAGAGCAAGGTACTTCACCATACGGTGCATTAAAGGCTCGGGACCTCCTAATGAGGGCATTGGAGCTTCAAGTTTAATTTTAAGGACCTGCACCAAATGATATATCAAAGAGTATGAAAAACAACCATAAGACTTGGCCGACTTCCGCAACTGTACTCAAAGCCAATACTCTCAATCTTTATTTGTTTCTAAAAAATAAAATGTAAGGACATCAAGAATTCACATGGAAAGTTGCAATTGCATACCCTTTCTTTGCATTCCATATTATCCTTGAGGACATGAGAAAGCACACTAGCAGCTCTGCAGCAAGTCTGCATTTCAAATATAGTATAAATGGTTTTACATGTTGAGCAACAAGGACCACAGAACCAAAGTACGAAAGGCATGAAAACTTATTCAAGATATGATTCAGATACTGAGACGACTAAATCAAGAGGAGGACAAAAATAGTTTAGATGGCTATGAACAGTTTTCATCGTCAGGACCTCTAGAATTAGAAACAAAAGTAGTTTAGATGGCACTGGAACAGTGTTCATCGTCAGGACCTCTAGAAACGAAATAAACAATGAACTGCATTTCTACAAATGATCTTTTTCTTTCATCGGCTTCTTTAATCATCCCCAAACTGTTCCTTGTCATGTAGAGCACACAGGTCAATCTAGACCCAAAAAAACAAAAAACTGACAAAGTAAAAGTACACTATAAAAAGCAACAAGCATAATGTCTTCTACTTAGAAACTTGGCATAGCTCTGTCATAAAAGTCAAAACCCAAACCTGGTTAACAACATATTTACTAGAATTCATCATATTCAGGAACTGTATAAAATCTAAGGTCAGATTTCAACATTAAATTTGCAAAAGTAAAAAAGTTCACACGATTTCCCTATTTTTAACTTCCAAATGGAAATGGATTCTCAAAGTCAGATTACAGCCCAACGGACAACCTACATATAGGGACATTAAGAAACACAAAATTTATATTAAGTGGAATGATTCATGAAAAGAAATTTCATCTGTCTCTCTCCCACCTATCAATGCTCTGCAATAATGAGCTTACAGTTTCAAATTCATAGCAAACTAATGGACATGCCAGTGTAACCCAAAAAAAATAAAAAATAAAAAAATAACAACAACAACATAACTTCATTTTGAAGATAAAATCCTCTTCCTAAATTCAGAAAATCCTTCTACATGCTTTTCCTTTAAGACAAAACAATAACGATCAGCATACATACCTCAAGATCACCATTGCTTTCACTCATTGTAAGACCATGTAACAGCATGCTGCCAAGACAGGTTTCATAAAAGTTTATTATTCTAAAAGGAAATTTACTTTTCTCTCCCTCTCTTCATTACCCTCGTTGTGACCTCACTATAACTACCCTTTTCCTTCATCTCCTTTTTTTCTTTTTTTTCATCGGGGGGGGGGGGGGGGGGGGGTTGCAAGGGATTAATGTTTAAGAAAGAACATGAGGTAGACAGGAAAATATTTCCAAATGCTTTGTTTTCAAAATAACCATTGCCAGCACAAGCTTAAGTGTTAACCAAAAAAAGCTCAAGAATGGAACAAGAGGAAAATAGAACTACCTTCCAAATGACATGTGAACATCGTCTTCAAAGGGCGCATGAGTCATCAGTTGCGGCTGTGGTATTAGCGTTGATGCCAACATTGTCTGACCATCAGGATTTTTCTGCTTCCAATAATTAAATCAAACTTTTTAAGTGTTATTGAAGACATGTACAAGGGAAAGGGGGGGGGGGAACAGAAGCATCATAAAACCTCAAACAGAGAGAAGATATGATAACTTAGAAATTGAAGCCATTGGTAACTGACAATGCATTTTGAGATGCAAAAATTATAGGAAACCATCATAAAGATAAAGCTGATAATTCAAACCTCACAAAAGCTCTTAAAAACATAGTCTGCAGATACAAACTCTTGGACACTAGAAGTGCGTAAGATAATCCTGAGTATAGAATTCAGAGCTGGCTCCACATGTGGTTCCTCACCAAGAACTTTACTTGCAAGAGAGTCACGATTTTGAGGATGACCGGCAATCAGGTCTCCAATGCATTGCAGTGCCTGAATAGTATGAAAGTGAAATCGATAAGCGCATTACAGGTCTCCAAATTTTCATTATTGTCACTAGATATATTCTGAAGAACAGCCATGGCCCTCATGGTCAATAAAAAAGACTAATATATGTTGTTCAATTTCTCATTACCTTGTTATTTCCTGCATAACAGTTAATTCTACATTGTATTCTTCTCCCAGTGAAGAGGAAAACTGAGAGGATAGCATGAATCAAAAAAAAAAATCACCAGGCTAGGGATTTAAAGTTTCATTACCATGCAACGCACTGGTACAGGGGCCCATTGGTTTTCAACTCCCAACATCAACAAATGGTCCAAAACCTTTTTCTACAATATACATAAACTGTAATTGCTTAGAAAATTGAGGTCAAAGCCTTGAGAAACTTCACAAAGGAGAAATATTGAAACCAACCTGAACCAAGACTGTTTTGTTAGTCAGGCTATTTTTTTCCTTGCCAGGATCTGCTTCTCGACCTCCAATCATGAGCAAATGAATCGTTTCCAGAACACTGAGTATATTTATTGTCTACTGGCAATTGAATGATTCACAAGAACAAAGAAATGAAATAAGAAAGGCTTCTTTGATGGCTTATACAAGCAAATCAGTAATTGCTACAGCGTGCCCAGCAGGGACAATCATTTCAAACTAGATGCAAGACATTTGTAATAATGTAATCTTGAGTTTTGAACCTTTTGTTGAGTAAACTTGTAGGTGGTTCCTCGGAGAATTGACATTAAAGGGTCCAAGCCCATTGTTTCTCTAAGCAGTACCTAAATCAGGCAAAAATAATTAGTTGCAGATTAAGAGCTAGGCATATTTAACCACAAATAATATCTTAACTAACCTGATTAGATGCATTATTACGCAGGAGATTGTTCAACAACTCAAGACAGTCCTGTAGAGTACCAAAGAGAAACCAGGAACAATCATATCCATATAAAATACAAATAAGAATGAAAAGACTGTGAAATAGTTACAGATATCAATAAACCTCACATAACCAGAACTAAACCTATATGCACCACCACCTAAGAAGGCCATAATAACCCCGTGTTTGTCATTCACAGATGAAAAGTTAGCCAGAAGGTATTCATACGATATCAAAATGGACAATGTACAAGGTATTAGTTTGACTTGATATCTAAACAAATGAAATTGAACTTCTTTCTGCATCATAAATGAAAAGTAAGCCAAAAAAAAAAAACAATTCCCCTGTGTTTGTCATTCACAGATGAAAAGTTAGCCAGAAGGTGTTCATACGATATCAAAATGGACAATGTACAAGGTATTAGTTTTACTTGATATCTAAACAAATGAAATTGAACTTCTTTCTGCATCATAAATGAAAAGTAAGCCAAAAAAAAATTCACTATGTCCTAGGAAGCCAAGTCTCCATCTTTGACAAAGAAGCAAAAGTATCAGTAGTTAACAGTAAAGAAGACACCCTAATCAGGTTAATGCTATAAAAGCAAAACTTCAGAATGAATTTGATACACCACCAAAAAAGAAGTGATAGAAAACAAGGAAATTTTGGGTCTTTTGGAAGAGGAGAAAGACATATAAAGATGACTGCACCATAATGACAAATGCATGTGATTTAAATTGTAAACCACCTGAACAACTACACCTCCTTCTGAACCTCCTTCCTCTTTGACAATGCTAAAAATCTTCTCAAAAGCACCTTCAAAAACCACTATTTTTTGAATTTCCTGATATGATTACAGCAAGAAATCAGGTCAAATAGAAAAGCAAAACGAAATTAATCTGAGACAAGAATATAGCCAAATGTCACCTCAGCTTCGCGGGTCAAGTAAGTCAGGAGTAACAAAGCCTCATTTCTTATAACCTACAAAAAGAAACAAAAGTAACTCATGATCCATCAACAACAGGGAGATTAGATTAAAAGCCACTCAATGCTAGTTATAGTTTCATACCTCACGATCCATGAGCATATCCATAAGCCGTGTAATACCACGAGGAATGGTGAGAATGGCTTCTTGCAGCCTGAAAAATCGATTTAAAATTCTAAGAAAAGTAGAAGTTACAAAGCAACAAGAGAAATGATTAAGCAACATCATGTATAAAACATTTCAGGAAAAATTACCTACTAGGAGAGTTTGTTAGAAGTGCTGTTAACAGCTGAATTGTAAAGTAGCGCACATAGAAATCCTCGTCCGACTGCCAGAACACTAAATTAGCAATTGCAAAGGAAAAACCAAAACCAAAACATATGCAGATTATTAGTCCAAAAGTTGGTTTTCTTACCAACAAGCTTAAAAGAAGAGATATGCTGTCTACTTCTCTAGAAAGCAAATCGCTATTCATTAGAGCTGGTTGAACCTCATTTTTTGGACCTCTGCTATGAGCAATTGGAGTTAAGGCACCCAGAAGAGTTTCCAGAGCTCCACGAACCTTCAAACAGTCAACATTATAACATTTTAGTATCTAATACAAGTGCATGGTGAGGAAAAAGATCAAAAGGTGTTCCGTCTTTAAAGTTGAGATTGTGCAACTTAGCAGTGTAAATTGTTATCTAACAACCAGAGACACTCTATATTCATGAAATGTGCTCGACCGTAAATCATCACAATGGGTTTTATTCATCTAATTATTCATCTCTATTCTGATAGTTGGGCAAAAACACACTTTACTCAACCCAGAAGTATGAACAGTGAGAATACCACAACAGGGATGGCATATATTAGAGACTAAACAACAACCAGTGCTAAGTGCAACCAGAAAGCTTAAACATTCAAAAGTGATCGATGTAAGCCTCCCACAAAGGGAAGATACCCGAATATATTCAGCAAAATTAGCACATGGACAATCAGTAAATTAGATATCAACATCATTTACTTTTCCAGAATGAACTCCCAGCACTACATGTAGATTTTAGACCACAAAATGAAGGAACTATAATAGAAATTCAAGAATTTTTGACAAAAAAATATAGAAATTCAATAATCAAAATCAAAATATGAAAAGGGACAGGAAAAAAGGGAGACAGAAGGATTCAAACCAATTCAAGATCATCGCGTTCCTCTTTTAAGACGCTTAAAAGTATTGGAAAGCCTGAAAAGCATTAATTCAAAGGGTGAGTTACCCACTTGTGGAAAAAAAACCAAATTCATCCATAAGAGAGAAGCAATTACCCATTGCCCCAAAAGCCAACTGTGCAGCTTGACTTTCAGGCACAGCAGATTGCAGTTCAGCCATAGCAGCCCTCCTATCCTCAGCCAGTACACCATTGCTTATCCGGTCAAGTAAGCGTTCGATATAACTGTTGTCACAATACATGAACTAAGAACAAGATATAGAATCTACATTGAAAGAAAGACAGTCCCAAACTCACAAGAAGAACTCACGGCTCAAAATCTCAACTAGAATCTAATAGCACACCCCTTGGTTAGAAGGCCTACATTTGCTATATTTCCTACACTCCTTGACATTCTACTTCTTTCTCACTTATGTGGACAAGTTAGTCAAGTTTTTACCTCCTCCTTATTCCCAGTCATTTTCAAACAAAGCTAACACTCGTACACATACACATAAATCAATCCACGAAACAAGAAATTTACCTATCTTCACTCGAACCCGAGTTCTCATTTCCAAAGACACGTCCAACGTACCCCTGCACAATTAGTAATACTCAGCGAATTAAAATTTTAATACACACTAAAGCAAAAAGGAATTCTTTTTTTTTTTAAGGGAATAGAAAATTGAAAATTAGAGCAAAACGAGATTCAAGCTATGCATTCCGTTATCTGAATACAGAATATTAAAACCAACAAAAAGAACTGGAGGAAATTGAAAAGTCTCAGCTTCCAGATGAACCAATAGCTAAGATTAAATTCTCAAGCTACTAATAAGATAAAATGGCAAATTAAATAAAATAATCACCTGGTACTTGGAAACTAAATCCATTCTTGCTGTATACTGTATATCTTAGTACCTGAAACAAGTTATAGAGAAGAATATAACCCTTTATCAAAAAAGGTCAAACCTTGATGAAGATGAACTACAGAAAGAAAATAAAATCTCAATTGAAACCCATTATTAAACTTGATGAAGAAAACAAACCAATTCAGGCGAAATTGACACGAGATGATAACCAGTTAAGGTGAAAATGGCAGAAATTGGATAATGACAATTAAAGTGAATTAAACCGTAGAATTGTGTGTTTCTTCCTTAACTTTCACCTTCGAGTCTGCTATGGCGAGAGAGATCGAGGAGAGAGAAGAAAGAGACAGGGAGGGACCGGGGGAGAGAGAGAGATTTAAACGGGTCGGGTCAGAGTGGGGTAGGATATTGGGATGCAGAGTTAGCAGAGTAGTTAGTTTTGTTCCGTTATTAGAGCGAGTAGAATTGGCGTCGTCGCATCATATGAACTGGAGTACACGTTCCTGGTTCCGTCCAGGTCATATTCAATTTGGATTTGGATCCGAGTTAATCCGTTATAAAAAAAAAATTTTATTATAAATTCTCATTTTCTCGACCTTTTTTTTAAAAAAATTCTTTTGACGTATTTAATGTGCAATGAGTTTTTTAATTTATTGTAGGGAAAACCTTTCTTTTCTTTTCTTTTTTCAAAATCTTTTATGACTACTCTAATAATGGAGAATGGAATGGAGTATCACAATGGCATGCTAGTGTGAGTCAACCCCATGGCATTTAAATGAGTACGATATAGTTTTGTGTAAAAAAAACAAGCTTTAGTTCCTAATAACATTGATGAAAAGAAGAATACATGGAATCAAAATATGTTTTTGGAAAGAGTGTTTTCGGTGTTTGTTAATAACATTTGATGAAAGGCAAATAAATAATTTTTTTTCTCAAATTTTATCCTGTGGTTGTAAATAATTTGGAGCGTAAATTGATTTCGTGAATACTTTAGGAAACGACACCAAAATCACTTCTCCAACCTTTTATAATTTCTATTATTAGATGTATTGTGTCTCTCACCTCTTTTCTCTTCCTCTTGACCTCTGTAACCATAGAAAAAGTATCTAGGAAGGATGGCTTTGTTCCTTTTCTTGAGCTTATAGCATAAATCTAAGCATACTCAGGTTCAGATTCAGTTGACTATTTTAACTAATTATAGATTTTGATTTCTAAAATCAAGTTTGCGATACTCTCGGTTGTTTTTATACTCTTATTATAGTTTTTTTAATGATATAAAAAAGTTAAAATCTATTAACAACCAAAGAGTAGCTTTTGCTGATTCTCTATAATTAGTTTCTTTTATCAGATTTTGTAAAATATAAAGCAACCAAAAACAATGTCTTATTCTATTATATTAGAACATTAATATTCTCAATATCTCATTGTCATTATTTTAATTTTTTATCCTATGCTAATAATTTTGAAAATGTTATCTGTTAGTATACCTTGAAACTTTACATTTATACATTTTTCTTATTTAGCTTTATTTTTTAAAAAATATTAACACCTGAACTCATTAGATAGATTCGAAAGTAAAAATTATTGTGACACGAAGCATAACAAAATTGTAATTTTTAGAGTTCAAAGAAAAAGAAACCTTGAAATTGTAATCTTTAGAGTGCAACGAAGGAGAAACCTTGACACATCTTCATTTTCACATCTTCATTGTTACTTTTTTTTTTTTCTTTTTTGGTTGTAGCCATGAAAATTCTTAGCTCATCCTAATAACGCATATGCTTTTTCCATTTCCACGAGATGATTATTAGCACAAGCGTATTGAATGCATGGGTCATCCATAGTCCTGCATTACACGGACCGTAAATGGTTCAAATTGCCCCGACCTTCGATTCGAGACCATTGGGCTCCAGCTGCTCCTTGTTTTTGGGTTGTACTCCGAATCCAAATTTTGCCATGTGCATTTGCGAGAAGAGACAAGTGCAGAATGGGTTGTGGATTGAACTCTGACAATGGCCTCATTGTAGAAAACGTCTTCACCTCCTTGTTTTTTTTTTTTAAGTAAAATTTTGTTACGAGTAAATTTTATATACACTAATAGTATATAGATCATCACTATTGGATTCATAATATATATATAAAAATTTAAATTCAAATTTTACATAATTATCATTTATCCAGTGTTAAGTGTTGACAGTGTATATACTGTCACGATCATAATGTTTAATACACATATATTACACACACATCAAACTACTGTAAATGTCATAATTTAGTATTTTACGCATTTCATTCAATTTCATCCCGTCACTACACCAATTGAAGGAAACACAACCGATCGAGTGAGTTATGAGGAAAAATACATTTTTCTCATCAACATAGCTCATTTTGATGCATAGATTCATGTATGGATGAAGGGAACAACAAAAAATGCCTTCCAAGTAGGTAACGAACGAGTTTGAGGGCATTCGTTGACAGAGTTCTAAAAAATTAGAAAATTTTTGTACTTAAACTCAACTGATTGATATTATTATTATTGTTCAAGAGAATACGATGGGCCCAAAACAATCTTTTATCGCAAATAAGTCTAAAAATTACACAGCACTGCAATGATGCGTGTGGCCTACAATCCACGCTATACAATAGAAACCATCCAAAAATCACTTGCTTCATTAGCACGGCAAGAACGGTTTTACTAAATTGTAAAGTTTTTTTTTTTTTTTTGTTTTAACAAATATAATATGCTGCTTTGATATTTAATTCTCTTTTTCTTTTGGATTACAAAGAGTGAAAATATCAATGCCAGAGAGAGAGAGAGAGAGCTAACAATATATACTACCATAGTTGCGATTTTGGTAAGATTAATACGGCATTATTACTGATTTAATGACATGACATCAAGAAATAGTCGGATTAATTTATTTTTTGTCAAACTAACTGTCGGTTGGTTCAAACTAGTATGATTGGTTTCTATCAGAAGTTTATAATTATTTTTCTTAAATCATATTAGTGCTTTAGTAATATATATATATATATATATATAGATAATTTCTACCTGTTTAATCATTGTGGACTGAATTTTGGCTATTCAAGTTTGATTGCTTGAGAAATGAATCCTCATTCTTTGCAATAGCGGTCAACAGCAAAGCAAGAAATATTCGGTAGATTGTCACCACCTTGGAAAGGCTGGATGACTAAAGTATCGATCGCTTGTCAGTTATCACTTGTCCGAGAAAAGATTCAAAAAATCAAGAACATCACTGAAGTACTAGGATAAATATGTCCATGTCAACTTCATCGTCTTTGATCTTGTTCCCCTGCCCAAATTCATTCATAGTTGAAATTATGAGAGGAATCTATACATCACTTCGGCCACTTTGTTGCACTACTTTCAGCCATTTGATTGCATGAATATATATACCAGCTGGAACAGCAGCATATCAATATCCGGTTTATTATACTCGCTGCTAGCCTTAATCTGTATGCATGGATGAAGCACATATATATACATGTAGCAAATCAATTACACCGTTCTCATCATCAATCTTGCAAGATTTATCTGCCCCTAAAAAAGAGAAACATCATGGTATGTTGCGAATCTCATTTTCTGAAATTCTAAACCCTAAATATGTATGTGTGTATGGTGTTAGCATGTGCTAGGTAAATACATCTCAATCAACTTTGGAGGTTTACCTAGAAAAGCACTTGAGAAAGCCACTTTCACTGAACGAAAGTGGTAACAAAAATCATAGCTTTGTTGAAGACTAAAGATGCAAGCAATTTTCTTCTGGGGCATGAAATCAGTAGCTTCCTTTTTTGAGGAATTTAAGGACCACAATTAACATGCGATCTTGATATTTTGCAATTTCTGGATGAATAGTCCTAATCTTGAGCGGAGATTGCAACAAATACTGCTGCCTGAATTAATTGTCGTTATAATATAACAAAACAAAACAAAATATCTTTATGTGCCCCCAATAAATTTGGAATCTTTGGTTAAGCTAATCAGAACCACAATTTTCATTCTCAGTACTTATCCAGCAGGCTAGCTTTGAGAGCGAGAGAGAGGAATCACAATTCACCACCTTCTACTTATTTACATAGCTGCAAGATGAAAAAACTTTATAAATTACAGAATCTTATCTTCGAAAAGAGGAGAATTAAAGATCTGTATAGTCTTGCATCATCGATTGCTAGCAATACTAGGCGTCCAGCTCAAAAGCAACTCTAACTACTCTTCCAAAGCAGTAAAATGTTCAAAATTTATAGCCATTAATCCATTAATTTCCATTGTATACGGTGTACCTAGCCAAAATATATATAGTAACTTGTAGGACTAAAAATGTATGTTGCATTTCCATAGTTTCACCCAGTAGTGCACATTTCAGTCGTCAACCATCACCATCCCTCCATGACTGAGGACCCTTGAAAGTGTTGATCGATGAACATCCTATGGGAGATCTCCAAACATTCTATTTCCTATCCTGCCAAATCATGGAGCAATTGTGCCCCCATCAAGTTCCTATACGGCAAATTCTGGCCTTCACTATCCAAGAGTGAGTACTGAACTGGTGGGCAATCTTCCATGTGCTCTCTAGAGTAAAAGAGAGAATTTTGTGAAGCTGGAGAGAATGCCAAACTCACCCCACCTCCACTGTGCTGCTGTAAACCCAACGTTAAGGACACCCCACCACCAGTACCACTGCCCCCGCTGCCGCTGCCGCTGCCGCTGCCACCAGCGGCATAGGTCTGATGTGCATTTTCATAAGAGAGAGCACCAGCTGAGTGATGATTGTATGATGAGAAGTCCAACTCCACGGCGCCAAATGAATCCGAGGCTCTACTGAAACTATGGTGTTGGATGTGCTGCAAGTTGTGATCTTCCTGATGAAGGCTTTTGCTACTTTTGCTGTCATTCTTTTCAGGGTTGTTGATAATTGAAGAGAGGCACTCAGAATCAATTCTAACAAGTTGGTCCGGTGTTGGCTTCTGATCTTGATCAGCTCTAGACTGATGATGAGGGTTTTGATGATCATCAAGGCCTCCTTTAGCTGGTCCTCCATCCAAGGACTCCCCCGAGTTTTCTCCCTCCTTGGTTTCTTCAGTGTACATTTCTTCCACCATGGGCTTCCATAGCCTTACTCTGGCATTAATGAACCAATTGGACACCTGAACAAATACCAATATAAAACAAAGCATTAGTCATGCAAGATACGCTGAAAACAACAGGGATAAACTTTTCAACTTGAGCAAAAGAAATATTTTATTCACTAATAAATAGATTCTAAGAAGATATACTCCATCGGTAATATAATATACACGATGGTGGATTTAAATAATTGTTCTTAGAAAAGGACTTGCCTGACTTCTTGAGAGACCTGTTTGGCGAGCTAAAATGTGTTTATCTACATCAGTCGGGTACCTGCAACAAAATGTGAACATTAACACTTCCAGTCTTGAAAGTTATGGTTCATCCGGCTCGTTTGTGCTCTTTTTGCTAGGTGCGATCAAAATGATACTCTCGAATGCATTTATAAGGGAGAGAGAATGTGTGTGTGTGTGTGTGTGTGTGAGAGAGAGAGAGAGATGGGGCCAAGTTTTGCTGTAACAAACAAATTTCACGCAATTATAACAAAAAGGTCTATAAAATCGCTCGCATAAAAAAAAAGGCATTTAGGAAGCAAAATGCGACAATGGACACAGGGAATCTTGATAATGGCGGAGAGAAACTAACAAATTTTGGGTTTGTTTTTTTAAACAATTGACTGAGACTTCAAGTAAGAAATATATTCAAATACTGTTGATTGTTGAACCTTTAGTCTATCTTGTACTACTTGATAAGTGCAAACAGCAAGAAATTAAAAGAAGGGATAGAAGGAGGAAGAATTTACGGATGAAGGAAGTGCTCAAAGAGCCAAGCGCGAAGAACAGATACGGCTCTCTCAGGAAGGCCGCGTTGAGGTCTCCATGGATGACTTTCCATCATGCTCATCTGCTGAAAAGCCCTCTGTTGCCTTAATGCTTGATCAAGAAGTCTAAGCCTCGGTGTCTCGCCTCGCGTTGTACCAGGAGCAGCCGTGTCTTTCTCCCCTAAAGCCTTCTTGGTGGCCTTAATCTGACCAACAATACCATCCCGTAAACATCTAAAATGTCTTGACATAGCCTTAGATGCCAAGGCTGAATAAACTGCTGCTGCTCCATTTCCAGCCACCGCTTCAAATGATGCTACCACAGCCTTCATTTGATTACAGTAGTGCTTGTATCTTCTATCCACCTGCAGATTGGAAAAGATTTTAGTCTTTTTTTGTTCCTGAAGTTTTGAGAATTATTAGAGTTTCCAATACAAACAAGTTTTGAGTACTAGCAGTAAAATGTAAATATTACAGACAAATGAACTGAATAGAGGGTTCTGAATGGAATTTCCAAATTGTCACCATGTGAGCATTAATGGAAAAGTGTCCTCAGCTGCGGAGTTAGTTCAACTCTTCATGAGTTTCATTCCAGGAGATCCGAATAGTCCAGTAAATATACTATTCCTTGATAGTTAGTAAACTACCGTCATCTTATGTGGATGGTGGAGATTTCATCATGAAGAAACACGATAAACAACAATAGAAAAAAGTTTTGATCTTAAAAGAAGAAGGGATGTTTTGCAGACGCAGATATATACCTCTTCTAGCATTTGAAGCAGCTTAGCTTTTCTCTTCTGCAGTTCCATTAGGTCAAGGGAATATAAAGATTGCATTTTTGAGGGATTGCTTGCATTTTCTTGGTCCTGCCATTGACTGGTTTTGTGAAGCTTTAACTTTGACGTACGGTCAGTTTGCTTTGTTTCGAGATTACAAAACTCATTCAGTAGCTCCTGAGCAGGAGCCAAGTACTTTGAGCTTCTTATCTGAAACAGGCCTTGATGATGAAGGTTTGCAGCTTTTCCCAAAAACCCATCTTCCATCATTTGTTGCTGCTGTTGAATATTCAAAGACTTGCCAATAAACTGCCCATCTCTTGAGGTGGAGGGAGCAAATCTCATATCATCTTGATGTTTGAGTTCAAAAGATTGTAATCCAATAGTTGAAGGATTGTTAGATGAACCGAGTGACAGTGAAAGTCCTTGACTAGGCCTTTCGTTTCCTTCACAAGGAAACACCACTCTCAAAGAAGGATCGCCGAGAAGCACTGATCTGTTGACATGCCAAGCTGCTGAAGACTGATTATGATGATCTTGCGTAACCATCAGACTCTCCTGACTTGCTGTATCAGAAATCCCAGTTGAAAAATCAGGCTTACCAGTTGCACTGAAATCTTGCTGATAAAATTGATCACTAGCCGATGATGGCTCATTGATGGTCTTTGAAGACGATGCGCCACCAGCCTGATAATGGTGGTGGTGGTTTCCAGAAGGCTTACCAAAGAACTCTTTCCACATAACTGAATTGTTATCATGACTAGTCGGTTGTAGATTCTTGGATGGAAACCCTATCATCTCCATGCCAGTAGTCAAGTTATAGATCTCTGGATTGGACTCAAAGCTTTGCAACTGGGTGACTATATGAGTCTGGATACTGGG
Organism: Coffea eugenioides; assembly: GCF_003713205.1. Taxonomy (NCBI): domain Eukaryota; kingdom Viridiplantae; phylum Streptophyta; class Magnoliopsida; order Gentianales; family Rubiaceae; genus Coffea; species Coffea eugenioides. The sequence continues at coordinate 45,752,136 of NC_040042.1, read as the reverse complement.
ATTAACGTTTGAAGGATCTGAGAAACAATAGCCAGTTGTTGTAACCATAGCCCTCGTTTTCTCCTCACCACCTGGAATAGGCATAGATCTTATCCGGTTTTCTTTCAGCTGGCTCTAAATTTTCATCAATTAGTCACGCGTACCCAAGAAACTAACACATCCCATGGAAAAAAAAAACGAGTGGCAAAAGAAGTCAAAAAGGGAGGAAAATGAAGCAAAGATTAATCAAACCAAAAGATTTCCTCAGTCTAAGGCTTCAAGTTACAGACTTTTTTGCAAGAAAATTAGAAAAGGTTGGATTTTTATACGTTAGACTACTGGTGGATCTCAGACTTGTGCTGTTAATAAGCCAAGCAAGAAGTGCAGTGGCATGAAGCTGACCTAGGCAGGAAGAAACAGAAATTCTTCAGAAATAGAAGATCAGATAGGGGGAAATTTGATGACTGATGATGACTTCCAAGCCATGTTCATCATTTGATATGCCCCCCTTCTGCTTCTTCTTCTGATCTTTCTTTATTTCTCTCTCTCTCTCTCTCTCTCTCTCAGGCCAGCAGAGTGGGTCAATGCAATATATGATAGTATTAGTATGTGATAGATATGAAGTACGTACAAACTAGTAGTAGTAGAATTCCAAGAAATCCAAAATCGCCCCTTCAATTATTTCCATATCCTGCCGATTAAAATACATGGTAAACAGTATTTTTATTTTTATTTTTATTTTTTGGAGAACAGCTGAAGTTTTGAAAATTTAATTTAATAATGAAAATTGAATACTTCTTTCAATTGGACAATCAGACACAGGGACCATGTTTCTATAAATTAAAGACTCTCAAAAAATAATACCCCATGCACAAACAGGACCATGGTGTGTTTGGGCAGATGGACTAGAGAGAAGAAAATCATCGTCCTCTCGGCCTTGGTACAATACAACATGCTAAAAAGCCGCCACTTGATGTCTTTGTTCTTGCTTGTGGTGCTATCTTAGCAGTAGCAATTAGTACTACTGCGATATTACCAACCCCCACCCCACCAAAAAAAAAAAAAAGGTAGAAAAGCTGAAATAAAGAAAAGAGTATCAACGGAGACAAATGAAACCCTGCTGCTACATGTACTACGGGTACAGATCTTGGAAGGGTACGAATCCCTAAAACTGAAGCTAAGCTAGAGTTGTGTGCAGGCTTTTTCAGATGGGTTTTTACTCTGTTTTGAGTTGTGGGGCTAATAATCTGATCAGAAAAATCAATAATGTCACTATGAGAGAAAGAGGAGTGGTGGGGTGGTAACTGAGAAGGATGGAGAGAGAGAGAGAGGGGGGCAGAAATGGGGGAATTAGATACCAATGGTTGTGTTGTGCAAAATGTTCCCTAAATTAGCGTCTGTGGAGGTCCTGAGATGAGGTGGTCCAAGGTTTCCAACTAATTCTAATTAAAACCACCCCTATTAAAAGCCTTCCCACCAATCTCCTCCTTTGCTCCTCAAAATATGGGACCAGCATCTTCTTCTCCCAAGTCCTATCTTTCTTTCTTTCCCAATATTTTCCTCCTACCTTCCCCCCTCCCCTACACCCCACCCCTTCCCACCCCCGCAATACCAAAAAAAAAAAAATAACCATCATATATGCCAAATTCAATCCTGAACCTCCTTCCCACCATCAACTAGTTGGATTTTCTTTCTGTTATTATTCTTATGACTTGCAACAAAATGAACCCAACTCGAATTTGTACAAGCTCGTTTACATTAATTATTTTTGTAAATCTAATTAAATAGTAGTAGTAGTAGTAGTAGTATATAAGATTATGAAGTTTTGTTTGGCTAAAAGCCAAAATGTATGATATGAGACTCTTTCAGTACCTGAACCACCACATTCTGAGGTGGGTGCTACCACGCGCAAGGCACGTGCATAGACCTATAAATACCATCCAATTCTTAATTTTTTGTCTGTTAAAGGCAGGTGGTCCTATAGGCCAAGCTTTCTCCGTCGCTTACCAATTCCTCTCTCTCTCTCTCTCCCCTGTATACGGTGTATAGATATGGTACCACTAGTACAATAACCTACAAGCTAAGCAAGCATGTTTGATAGTGTAGGCGCTACGAGTTATGCCAATTCTTACGTCAACCCTAATACGTTTTGGCTTTTCATACTTTTGGTGGTTTATGAGGAACAATGCGCACTGCTGCGCACGTTAACCATTTCACTCTGGCTGTAAGCAAAAATTCCCCCGCCTCACGTCATCACTCTATGAATTTTCATATATTTTACATCATTGGCTAGCATTTATAAATACGGGATTGGAGCCAGTATAGTTGACGTTTTTAGTACATATGGTGCGGATGTTGTATGTCTGGGATGTACTTATAAAAGCGATTGTACACGTGTACCCAACGAGTGTATACGTCCTAAGTATGTACTTCCATCATAAACCGCGTCATGTAAAAAGTACGTCGTTTAATTGTATCCATCATAAACCTGTGTGTATAATATAAACTTATATATTCTCTCAAGTGTCGTCTTAATACATGCATGTATATATTTTGTCATTTTTATTAGTAGTATTTGGATGTAGTATAGATTTGCTCTTTTAATTCTTCCATACATATATATATATATATATAAGTGTACTTTTTTTTTTCTGAAAACGATAACAGTTGTATAATCTATCCTATTCTAAACTACAGGGAATGGAGAGTCTAAATAGACTTGTGTTAGGGGTTAGCAGGTATACAGATCTTACTAGATCAAATGGATACTTTGGCACCATCCTTAAATTTACTAGCAGGTATATATACTTGTACTTGAGCGTGTGTGATTTGATTGATACATCATCCATAGTTGTATTGAAGTGGAATGGTAGGGTGGGATGCTTTTGTTTCTGAAGACATATATTCCGGTAATAGAGCACCCAGAAAAGTGGGAAGGTGAGAAGCTCTTAGGGTTGGCTTGGCTGTTGATTTTCGTCAACTTGCACACTTCACATTTTCAGCTCACCTTTGAAACTTGTTCTACTTCTACCAGTTGGTTATACTTATGCAGATGCTCATGATTCATGCAGATATAGTACAATTCCATACACTGTTTTTACTTTTTTAGAGTGGTCCATGAGTACATATACATGGCTTTGATGATCATGGTTTCTTTTGGACCATTCTATAAAGCTATCTCTCACAGCCAAATCAGCACTGGACGAGTATGGTACTTGTAACCAGTAACTCTTCTTTTGCAGTTTGGTTGGGGAAAATCTTTTGTCTGATTGTGCTTCATATTTCCACAGAATGGACCCATTAATTGCTGGACCAGATCAATTTTCCTCGCCTGCATTTTTCAAAACACAAACGGTTTAATGTGAATAAACGTTGTTGATTAAGGACCAGAGTTTGACTGATGACAACATATGGATGGCCAAACCTATTCATGCAAGACAAACTAGGAGCGCATATATATATATATATATAAGCATTTTAGCTTGACCTGATCACGTCAGCACCACGTTTTCGTCTTTTTAAATTTATGAAAGTCGTGCTAATTAAATTGTTTGAGCTTGACCTAAATGGAATATTAATAATTCAGAGAAAAGTTGGTACAAACTTATTGATGCAATTGTAAACTCAAATACAGTTTAGAAATTACCGGATAGTGATAACTTATCCAGTGCTACTGTAGAATATGGATAAGAATTAATGCTTTTCTTCCACTTTTGTTTTTCTTTCGTTTTCCCACTTTCACTTTCCTGCATACAAATTGTGATTGAAAGTTTGGAAGTTTATTTCATCAATTTGTATGCTGTACTGTACTCGGTAATCTTGGCTATACTTAAGTAGGACGGAGAAGAAATTAATTACACTGTTTTTGAGTTTTTAGATATTCAATCTAGGTTTACCCTTTTTTTTTTCTTAAGCATGGAAAGAATGGGGTGTTAAAAGTGGGGATTTAACTCTCATTGTCATTTTTCTTTTTAATTTTTGTTTTCACAAGAACAAAACTCCAAGCGACACGCCTTTTTACACATTTGTGTTCAATATATATATGGGATAATTTCACAAACCTCCCCTGAAGTATCTAATAATTGCAGAGAGCTCCTCTCAAGTTTTAGAAATTATACCTAGTTCTCTTGCTTTTGCTATTTAGGTAACAAGATAGATTTTTTCTCAAATACCTTAAACTACCTTTGTTCTATTAAAAAAAAAAGAAAATTAGTTTCCTCAACACTTTCTTCCAAATTTGCAATAGCAACACCACCAAGCAAACACTTCAAACTCCAACGCCAAATCTAATAATTTCCAAATATGAGACAAATCTACAAAGCAAACAGTTTGAATAGTTCAACAGTTTCAGCAACTCCAAAAATCCTAAACTTCGTCTTATAAAATATCATCTCAATCTAAATGTTTTTGAAAAATCATTTTTTCCTTGGCAACCAATAATCAAACTCACACTCTAAATTTCAATTCAATACCCAGCACTGTCGCAAAATAAAAACTAATCTAACCTACCACCACTAGTAGAACAATACTGTAGTCTCGACAGAAATATATATTAACATCGTAAAACAGAGTAAAGCCATCCCATGACAAAACCAGAACCAACAATATTGATCAAGTAAAGAAAATCAAATGCAGTTATTAACATCCTACACAAGTTTTCAAGATAATAATCAACCCAATAATTTTTCACTAACCCATCCTCTTCCATGCTTCTTAGTTATCAATTGCATTATTAATTTCTTTATCATCACTACAAGCATGTTTATTTCTCTTTGGTTGACAATGAAATTTGCTCTTGCAAATAAAATAGTGCCATATTCATCACGTAAATAAAGATGGTTATGGTATGGTAGATCATCATTAAAATAAACAGAGATGTGAATATAGAGAAGAGGCAAGAGGAAAGGAAAGACAGAGAAACAATAAGAGAAAGGAAGAAAGAATCGTTACTTACAAGAGTAAGAGAAAGGGAGAAAGAAGGAATGACTATTGGTGGAGAATAAAAGAGATGAGATTTCTTTTTCTTGATTTTATTTAACCCTTGCGTTATATTGTGAATTATTTATTAAGTGAAGGACATTATAGTCATATTATCACACCAAGAGAAGTCAATATAATTTCTTAAATCCGAAGGGAGTTGAGTGAAATTGTCGAAAAACTCAGGGGAGGTTTGTAAAATTATCCCTTTATATATATATATATATATGTGTGTGTGTGTGTGTGTGTATTAAATTGAAACTTCCATTCAAGAAGAGTTAAAGGGCATGAAGTAATTTAGACGTTAAAATACGAGTCAGCGTATTTGTATATTTGTTTAATAGTTACGCAATTCAGATTGAATCCAGGCCACATGTCTGAGAAAATCCAAAGTGTGACAACTAGCCCTTTTCCCTCAACTAGTGGTAGGAGCATTTGGATTTCTGATTCGTTCCAAAGGAAGTGCAATTGGCCGACTTCTTCTGTTTGCTCTATTTAGAAACATCTAATTTGTTTAATCATCCGTCCTTAGGTTTAGATGAGAAAGCGTGCTTACTGGGAATAGGTACATCTACAACTTAGGACGTCCCTTCATGCATGGTAAAACACCTTTTGACCAGATAAGCACGGAAAAGATTATGCCAGTAACCTATATATCTCAAGAACATCTCTAAAATCATGTTCAATTGTAACACCGCCTAAAAGTTTGATTTTTCTAAAACACCTTTTTCCAAATACAAATTGGTTGGTGCACAAGAAATCAAAAGAATTGCTTGGTCAAAAAATTTAAAAATTAAAAGCTACCTCACCATTTTGAAGGTGAGCTGAGAAAATCTAATCAATGCAGCAAAATCATAGGTTTCAAATTAATAGGGTAAAATACCAAAAAATTTCCTATGGTTTGATAAATGTTCAATTTAACTCTCTCTGGTTTGAAAACTTTTACTATAACTCCTTGTGGTTTTAACTAAATTGAAAATTGGACAAAAAACATCAAATCTAATGGTTGTGTGTGAAATGTCAATATTGCCCATACTATACATGAGATGCTTTCCATTCAATTTTCAATTTAGTCGAAATCGTAAGGAGTTATAGTGTAATTTTTCAAACTAGAGGGAGTTAAATTGAACATTCGACAAATCATAGAGAGTTCATGTATATAGGGGCAATATTGGCATTTCATGTATAACCATTAGATTGGATGCTTTTCATCCAATTTTAATTTAGTTGAAATCATAGGGAATTGTAGTGTAGGTTTTCAAATCAGAGGGAGTTAAATTGAACATTTAGTAAATCACAAGTAGTTTTTTGGTATTTTAGGAAAAATACTTAAAGGATTAGGGAATGCAAAATTTATTTTTTCAAGTTCGAGGGCGTGTAGAAGGATGGATGCAGAATATTCGCATATGCCATTGTTGAGTATTACATGTTTTGGAGGGGGAGGGAATGTAATTAATTACTGGATTAGTTTTTAATAGATTAATCTCATGATTTAAATTGCCATTGACCATTGTCTACCTAGTGAATGTCTTATTATTTGACCTAGATCCTTCGGAATAGGTTCGCGTCAAGTTTGTTCAGGATCCTCTTCCCGTCATTTTGCAAATAGAATTCTTTAAGAAGATTTACATCTCAAAAGTATAGTACCATATATTCACTATTCATCATAGCATGAGTTTTCGTCATGCATGTCCAATTGCCTCCCTCTTCATTAACATTCCTTCAAAAGTATGACCGGCATCCTAAACCACATTCTCATCTCTCAATCAATCCTGTTCCTATGGGGTCATCCTCTTGTCCTTGACTATTTCATTATTCTTGTCCATCCCCCTATACTTCCTAACCATTTTTGGGGTTAATTTAAATTTAGTAATATTAATCATTTGCTTTGGGTGTACCTTAGATCTAGACCATTACTCTTGCCAGTTCTAGAACTCTTAATCCGTGTTATGTTATCAGACCAAGGACAGTCGCTGTATCTGGTTATCACAGTCAAAGAAAGGTCAGGTTGATGATTTGTGGCTGGAATAAATTAACCTCCCCAAAAGAAAAGTTAACCCTTCGTAATTAAAGATTGAAAGATTTGGCTGATGATTGTTTAAGCATGCTAATCTATGGAGAAAGAATTAACCAATTAAATTTGGGCAAGATAACTGTTTTTTTTTTTTAGCTAGATAGTATATAACTTATAATTAACGTGTAGGAAAATTATCATGTGAATACCCTAAGAGTAAAAGGTCTTAAGTTCTAGTCCTGATATATTATACTAGTTTTATTAGTTGCCACTTGATCCTAATGCAACACAGAAGAAAATAGAAACCATGTATTCCTAGGTCATATAAGGCACAAAATCAAAGAAGTTAAGAACTAAATTACAAAAAAGACATGGCAATAATATGTTAATGATTCATGCTTAGGTTGCGTATCAAAAAAAGAAAAAACGAATTCACCCTAGAATTAGGACTAATAATGCAATCACTTGTATTTGTTTAATCGTTGATAACCCTCAGAGAACGACATCTGCAATTTGGCAGAAGTGTGTGTTGTGTTATATTAGACCACTTATATACGTATAGAGGGGCCTACATGGAAAAAATTAAGTTAAATGCTGAGTTGTGTAATGATGAATTTTAGATATTAATGGTCTTCGTATTTGTTAAGAATCTAGTTTTCTCCGCAACATCGATCGAAACTAAACACTCCAATTTTGTTGTTGATGGTTCGACTGTCAAGATCCTTTGGTGCTTGCATAACTCCAACCTTGCGAGTCACCAATCAAATGGAATCCATAAATGGTGTTGATCAACTTCATGGTTACAAAAGTGGATGCAGAAGAGCAGTAAAGTGACAAACGAAGATCGTCTTTAAAATTGTTACTGATAATGAAAGAATGGATTGAAATGATCAGTAAACAATGATTTCCGTTTTTGCTGCTGTCTGCTTTACAAACTATTAAGGTGAATCGACCTGTTTATTTGGAAAAAAGAAAAAAAAAAAAAAAGAATTTCTATGTGATTCACAACAGTAACCAGAAGAATCTTCTCTGTTTTATGCAGTATATATATATATGCGATGCTCGAGTAGTTGAAAAAAAGGACGACAAAAGTTTTTTTCTTCTCTTAATTTGTGTGCATATGATAAAATGAATGACCCGAATCTAAAAATTAGCAATGAGGTCCTTAGTTTGACTATTAAAATCCCCTCTTTCCCTCTCCCGATCTTATAAGGTTTAATCTTGAACCGAGAGGAAAAAAAATGATGAATCAGAAATTTGAATTCCACATTTCATTTACATTCATAATTTGGACGCCAAGTTTTTATATCAAAAAGAGATCTAGCTTCTATTTACTACTAGGCAATGATAACTATTATTCTATTCCAATATTAATTAGTGGCATTTTCTTTACCCCCATTGATATCAATATCTATTATTATGTCGAGTAAATTGAAGAAACTTTCTGGATGTGAGTAGAAACTCCATCGAAACTGGTCAACGAAAATCGTCACATATTGTGACAATTTTTCCAAGTTTAAGAAAGTTTTGGATGACCACTGGACCAAAGACCCAGTAGGAAACTTTACGTATTTGATCACCATAAATCTAAAGTTTGGCAGAGCCGATGATCTTATAGGTATCATTTAATTTTAACTAAGCTATGAACATGATCCACAAGTTCAGATGATAGGGTGGTGGGATCGATTAATTAATCATTTTCATGACATTCATTTACAAGGGGAATCACAAATGCCCCATACCTACACATGAAAGCTACTTCTTGGAAAAGGAATGGAAGAATCCTCCATTTTAGGATGAACATTTCTCTCTCTCTCTCTCCTTTTTTTTCTCTTTGAAATATTTGTTCATGCACAGTATAAACATAAGACCCCAAGAAAAATTTATTTTTTTTGGGGGTTTTGTGCTTTTTAGGTTGTATTTGGCATTTCTGGACGGTCCAATCCTGTTCATGAAGTATGGATTTCTACCAAAAAGAAAAATGAGGAAAAGGGGCATTAGTTTGTAAGTAGTCAATCAAGCATGCGTAAAACGATTGTTCACTTGAATCCACCCGGTCCCCCATCTTCACTGTATTATCAATTGGGCACTAATTACCTTGGAAACAAGTGTTAACTAAAAGGTCCACCTTGAGATTATTCTGAAAAGTTTTGGTTTTTGGTTGTATTGACTTTAGTAATCTGGCCCCATGGGATTGAATTCCGTGTGCATTTAGAGAGCTCATGTACCCCTTGATTTGATGTACCATCTAACACTAGCGTCAAATATTTTATGATCCTTCCAGTAACAAAAGCTGCAAGCCAAAAAAAAAAAAGAGAGAGATAGATAGAGCGACTCAAAATGGCGTGACGAATAATTATCTAATTTATTATTTAAATTTGAAATACGTAAAATAACAAAATTGAGCTTCTCGTGCTAAACATTCTTTTTTTTTTTTTTTATCGAGACGATAACCGTTGTATAACCTAGGATTGTAATCGAATCGAACTGCTCACGAGCAAGCTTGACTCGAACTCGATCAAACCGAGTTGAGTTCGAGCAACTCGATAAGGTTATCGAGTCGAGCTCGAGCATCCAGAAGAGATGCTCGGAGGTTCGACGAGTCTTGTCGAGCATATTAAATTTAATTATTTAATATATTATTATTAAAATTATATATATTATTTAATATATAAAATTACAATTATACCTAAAAAAATTGTCGAATTTAAGAAATGTTTCAAATTATATAAAAATTTTTAAAAGGGCAATAATGACTTTTCACTCAAAAATTATCAAGAAAATGAAATTTAATAACTCGAACTCGATAGAGCTCGATAAGGCTCGAATGCTCGAATGGACTCGAGCCTATGCGAGTCGAGCTCGAGTACTGAGAGCAAGTTTCGAGCTCGAGCTCGAGCTCCGATAATACTACTCGCTCGAGTTCGAGCACCCCTATCTCTATGTCGAGTATGGCGATATTCGGGTTCGACTCGATTCGATTACAACTCTAGTATAACCTATTCTATCTTACACTAGAGGGGAGAGGGAGCCTAAAAAGACTTATATTGGAGACTAGGAGTGAAGATATATCTTACTAAACCAAAGGAATGCTCTGGCATCATCCTTGAATTTTTTTCACTGTATGTGAAATTTGAATCTTCACCTACAACCCAAGGAAGAACTTAAGTCCCACTTGGTGGCCATTGAGCCAAGCTCAGTGGTTTCTCGTGCTAAACATTCAAGATCGATCGATCGAGAGAGAGAAAGAGGATGTGTGTGTGTATATGTGCGTACGCGTGCATGTATGACCTTTCACACACCAAAAGGAAAAAAAAAAACAAAGAAGCAGTCACAAACATTTTTATGATATTTATAGAAAAGTGTTTATGTTTTTATGTTTTTACGATAAGTAGCATTTAAAGCAGCGTGTTAAATCATTTTGGTCGATTGGATGCTCAGCAAATCAGGGTGGAGCATGATCTGTAGTAGGATGTACCATCAACACAAGCGAGGCAAGTAGCAAGGGAGGAAATCTTATCTACAATTATTAAATAGATGGAGCTGTCAGCTAGTGTTAGTATTTGAAACGCTAAGTAAAGATTTTGTACTCAAAATTAGGGGGAAAAACACCAAACTAAAAGAAACAATCTGACAAGGCTTCGTAGACTAGAACTCAAAAAAACTTTCCAACCTTTTTGAAAATTAAGCAAGACTTTTTGAAAAAAGTTAAAAAAAAAAAAAAAAAACATGGCAAACACATCAGCCATCAAAGGGTATAAACTGTATATAAAAGTTATATGGCTGGACCGCCATGTCCGATGCTTTTCACGCACTAGTGAAAGCCTGCATAAAGGCGGAGCTAACACACTTGGCCGCGGGGCTGGTGTTGCGTGTTGTGCACTCCCTGTGCTGCTGCTGATTTGTGGTTTTTTTTTTTTTTTTTTTAAGAAAAAATTTTCAAGAAACCTGACTCTCCAAAAAAGAAGAAAAAAAATTCAAAAGATTTTCTAGTTTTTTCCCCTCTTCATTTTCCTACTATTTTTCGTGAGAAGCCAGAGAACACTTTCCAGAAAAAGGGTACTTCTTAAGCTATTACACATCTCCCCCACTTTCCATTCAATTGGCGCAAAGCTTAATCCGTGGAAAGTCCCCGTTTGGCAGGTAGACTCGAAAGCTTGTCTGCGTTGTAGCAGTCTAGTTTGAAAGGAGATTTGCAATCAAGCCATGTTTGTCTTAAGTGATGCAAAATTGATAGTACTCAGTAGAGGGCAAAGTTGCAAAAAAAAAAAAATAATGATACTAGTAATCAATGGCCAAATAGTAGTATTTAATTTCTCCTATCATTGTTGTCCAATTGTGCTGTGTCATTACCTTCCAAAACAGCATTAAACCGCGAGGACTAAATGGTAAAGCCAAATTGAAACCGGATTACTTGCGGAAACAGCTGTACTAAATTTAAGAAATGGAAAATTTAGACCAAGGATGTCAAAGTCCACGGACCCACCAAAAAAAAGATTAAAACCACAGAAAACAAGAAACAATAAGAAGATGCTGCTGAATAAGAAGTTCTTATATGTGTTGCCTTTTTTAGTGGAATGTTCAATCCCTCGGGAGTCCACATTGGCAATTTTCGAATATTATTATAATACATCCGTAAATTATTCCATATTTACTAATTATTAAATTTGCCATGAATTAAAAGATTATTTTTGTTCCCACAAATGGTATTAGAGTAACATAGATCATGATGATTCATGAATGCTTGTGGATAAGGTTTCTTCATTTACAACCAGCCTTCATTTACTCAAGGCAAGATTTGTAATTTTTTGTATTGGATACTAATCTGAAAGATGATACCTGAATACTAGACTCATCAAATTTTATGTTTTGATCTTTCGTGTCTTTATACCAAAATTTCAATTCAGGTCAACCTGTATTTCCTCAAGAGAGTGTGATTGATACAGCCTAAACATCGATTCCTTTTAAATATTCTTTTATTTATTTACTTTTTTTAGATACGTATATCACACATCAGAATATCCTGATCTTTACTGGTTGTAGTTTTCCGTTCTTGGCTGCCTTAAATCGTGTAAAAAACATAATAACATGTATGAGGAATGCTTCACAGGAAAATCAAAGGAAAGAAATATATATATATATGTATATATGAGAGGTGTATTTAACCAAAAAAATGGCTTTAATACCTTCCTCCTCCAAAAGTGTTGCAAGACAGATGAAGACAATTTTGGAAGTAGTTTTTGCAGGTAACATTAATTGGACATGCATGTTTTATAGACTGACAGTTTAAGATAACGGGTCTACATATTTATCAACTGATCTCAAAAATGATGGCACTCATCTGAACTCAATCCTTTATACTTCAGTCTAGGATTTTCTTCCAGACCAATAAAAGCACACTCTCTCATGCAGACTTGTTTTTGTGCAATTCTAGTTCGCTTTTTACGAGAAACATATTATAGTACTTCAGACAAGAGTAGCTCTAGACTTCTTTGTCACCTAATTCCGGTACTCGTTTACAATTCACATACGAAGGACTATATTTAAAGAGCATGACCACCAATCTTACAGAACGTGCACGTATTGCTCCTGACGAAGAAGAAAGTGTATGCATATATACTTCCATATTTGGACTAGAGGTGCATAATTAGTTTGAATTATTTTTTTCATATAAGTGATATATACAATGACAGAATTAGATGCATGCGATTTGTGCAAAATTTATAGTTCAAATTTAAATTTTATGCATATGTCACGTATCAAAACCTACTAATGTATGCACTATCGATATAACAAATATTAATTCAATTTTTGTCTGTTGAAACTCGAATAGACTTTCTTGTGAGTAATAGCAACAACATTTAAAAAATACAGATGTTGTACTAGTAAAGAGAAAATTAAAGCAAAGATAAGAGAAAGCGTTCGTATGTGATATATCGAAAATGTTGAGGTAAAATGCGCAACGGATCTTCTGTCCCACATCCTGTGTCACTCTCTATCCCACTTTTTATTATATTGCTATTTCTCCTACATAAATATCATGTTTTAGTTCTTTTTTGTTTCCTTAACATTCAATAACTATTAATTGAGAAATACAGCAGCTTCAAAAAAGTAATATATAATAGAAAATTAAAAAATACAGCAGAAAATTCATAAAAAATCTCATTTTTTATGCATTTTGATTTTTTGAGTATATTAAATTTTGTGTATAACTCAATTAATAGTTATTGAAAGTTAAGGAAACAAAAAAGAACTAAAACATGATATTTATGTAGGAGAAATAACAATATAAGAAAAAATAGGACAAAGAGTGGCACAGGATGTGAGACAGAAGATCCGTTGCGGGTAAAATGTCTCTCTTTCTCTCCATCGTCAGCATATTCTTCATGAAGTTACTCCTTCCTTGAGACGAAAAGAAGAAGTGACCGACACGAGTAAGGGCAATCCAAATGACAATAATACAGTAAACAAATCAAATCATCTGGCCCATTTCAAATCTTAATACAACAAACACTTGCCCGTCAACATGCACTTTTTGTCTTTTAATCAACTTAAAATTAATCGCTCCGTTTGGAAGAGCTGTTTTTAGAGGTATTTTTGATATATTTTATTATAGTAGTGCATATGAAAAATTTTTACTATAAATATTTTTTGAAATATTTGATATACTGCATTGATGAGTTGTTTTTTTGAAATATTTCATATATTATATATATGAGATGTTTTTTGAGTTATTTTTGTTTGTGTATTACTGTAATATTATATTTAAAAAACTTGTTTCTTGAAAAATAGGCCAATCCAAACGATGCTGTCTAAAATTTGCTTAGGTCCCTCTAAGCTAGGCGTGCATACCACTATCTATATTATACAAAATATACTGAGCTGATTTTTCAAGTTAAATTAAGGCGTTCGAGTTGATTATTCACTGCACGAATGTCTCATAAGATAATGAGTATTGTATGTGTTGGAAATAACAAAGAAGTTGTCTTGGAAATTTTTGTGATGCCATCATTGGGTGATGATGAGAGAACTTTCTTGCTACGTGACAACTTAGTTGCTACTTATTATGAGTCATCTTTGTTTGATTAAATTAATCAGACATCAATTATCTTTCTTTTTCTAATGCTACTAGCTAGGCCTCTTGAATTGATAGGCTCTGAAATCTAACGTATCGAGAAAAACAAGATCCGTCTTCATCTTCGCCTTCCCGTTTCCATTTAATCAACTTGGGATGTCAAATCCTTTTCTTTTGTGGTTCATGTGTTCGATCTTTTGCGTGTCTTTTTGAGGGATGACTTGACCGAATTTGGATTGATATTTTTAGAAATTTTTATAAAAAATATATTATAATAATTTAATATATGTGAGATAATACGGTAATTAAAAAATATATTCACAAAAAATATAAAAATTTTTCTACGAAAACTAACAATCCAAACAAGTCCACGTGAGACCAAACAAGCCAAAGCAAACAATTGGAGTAGCAAACTAAATGTCCAGATCCCAGCATTTGAAAGGGAAAACATAGGAAAGTAGATCGACTAGATTCCAGTAGCTCCGGTCATGCTTCTCCTTAAACAAGTATCGTGCAAGAGAATAGTGATTCCGAGTAGCCAGCAGATGCAGTGCCGAATAATAACCTACGAATAAAAAGGAGCCGCCCATGTTAATGGCTCTTGGCCAAGATTTTTCCTGGGCCATCGTCACATAGCTACCAAAGGAAAGAGGTAAATAAGTTCATATCACTTGGGATAAAAGGTAAGTAAGTTATGAGAATCGGGATCTCCTCTAAAATGTAAACAAATGAGCTCAACAAGTAAAAGCAAATATTACTTAAAAAGAAATAAAAAGAGAAAACTCTAATATCTAAGATGAGCGAACACACTAATTTTTTTTTAATCAACATGCTAATCGGGACTTTAGGTCGTTTGCTTTCGAGATACATTAAGAAATAGATTTGCTGTGCAAAAGTTTACCAAAAAGTTGCCAGTAATCAATTGTGGTAATCTGTGTTACGTATAGTACTGATAATATCTTGGTTTAATTTGAAAATTATCGAGAAAAGGTTGTATATTTGGAAAGCAACTGCTTCTTCTAGATGGTTGACGCTGAAACAGTCTCGAGTTGATAGGTTGCTTTGCACTTTTTGCTTGATAGAACAAAGTTTTCTATAAAACAATGAACTTAAATGGAAATATATAGTTTTTCAGGAAAAAAAATACGCAAGGACGCAGTCAGAAAATTTTTTAACGGCATCCACCCAAAACTCCAAAAAGGTTCAAGATTTGATGAACAAATATATCTCTTTGCATATATTCACAGGAAAATTTAAGGTAGAATTTAAGGAATAGAAGAATTTATTAAATTGTGCAAGTATGATCATGCTTATAGTTGTTGTGAGCGATCAAGTCCTTTCATATGCATGTACAAATGAAGATTCACCGTTGAATATTTTTGAAATTAGTGAAATAAAAAAAAAACATTGAATTTCTCTCTTCCACAAGAATAAATTAAAAAAAAAAAAAGAAAGAACTGATTGAGACTTGGAGTTGTGTGAATAAATTAAATTGCACACCCGGACTTGGAAAGCCAAAGATGCTACAAATTGAATAGTTTTTTGCGTCTTAATCGTAGATGTGTGATACCAATTTCATGTGCATTTGGTTGGAATTTAAGGAAGCTGTTTCTGAAGAAATGCCTATCAGTTTGCTGTATTGGTTTAGCTCTACTACGTGAAAAGGTTTAATCAATAACTGTCACCCTGATACATTTGATTAGCGCCAAATTCTGGGCCAATATACACATCATCAAATTTAGTTTTTGCAGAGTAATTTAAGGTTTAAGGTGGTGCTCAACTTGCCCCACTGAGATTAACAAAATGCTAATTTCTAGAATTCGTCAAACAGATTGGTGTCCTATCAAATAGAGATAAAACGGCTTAATCTTTTTTTATTTTTTTTTGTTAGTAATAATCATCCAAGTTGTTTGTTTGAGATCATGACAAATTGACAAGTGTTAGCAGACTGAGTCAGATGATTTTGTCGTTTAAATTGCAGCTGTTTCTTTTTTGACGATTGTTTTGTCCTAAAATTGTCTATAATCGTGCTCTCAGTGTTCATCCCGCCTTCAGAATTTCAAGACCATATACCTTAATAATCTGCAACTAATTGAGAATTAGCAGCTCAATCAACAAGTCAAACATTATATATAACTAAAAGAATTCCTCCTTTTCTTGTGTTGTAAAATTCTCCATACATTTAAGCTTTCCGGAATTGAGATATAGGAACAGCAAAGAAACATAGCAACTACAATTTCATGCTGTTTTTTTTGTAAACAGCGAGATCAATCTGCTTTTGCTCAAAACATTTTTAAAAGCATTTTCTTACAGCTTATACTGAAACAACTGGCAAAGAATATATATTTGTAATGCATCCTCGGCCTACCCAAAAAGGCAGACAAAGAAAGGACAAAGGAATTTAGTTTTCCTTGGATTTCAAGTCCAATGTATAGACTTTCTTGTTCTTTTATACGTTGTGGATATCTTGGCAGCCAAAAAAAAAAAGTTACCAGGCCAGGGACCGAGCCAAATGATTAGCAGTCAATATCTTACCACATACTAAGAATAATGCAGTCCATAGTACGTACTCCATAGTCCTCTTTTTTCTCTGTTTCCCCCCCCCCCCCCTCCTTAATTTTTCCACTCTATTTCAGTTCTTTTTAGTGTGATTGAAGTCGAATGTGACACTTCTTAATAATCAAGCATTGACTAGTAAAAACAGTCGACCCTATTCTCGATGATGATTAGCCATGCCGATCGAACTTTCCGCAGTTTTCTTCAAGAATCAAGATAAAGAAAAGAGTTCACTTGGAAGTGCAAACATAGACAGATGTAGATACAACAATTAAGGACAAATTTAGATTGATCTACTGCATGAACCATTTGCTAGCTTGTCTCGTATAGTTTTTGGCAAGCCAGCCGTATCAAGTATGAAATATCGCAGCGTTCGGCGGCCGCTGCGGCAATCTTGGTTTTTGTGGTGGTGACGGAAAAATTCTGCGGTGCTTTCTTTTCACCTCTTCATGTGTTTGTATTGGTTCCAGCAGATCAATAAGTACGAGGAACACCAGTCTTTGAATTACTATAACTAGGAGCTGAAATGTGATGTTTAAAGGAGGGTTAGGGGGGTGACCATGTTTGAAGTTAATCCCAGGAATGGTGAAGAAGTTGTAGTTTAAAATTATTGTATGACAATTTTTATGCAAGTTGAAATCTTCAAGATCCAAAAGTAACCAAGTACGATCAAAATTTTTATGCATTTTGTCATTTTAGATACTTCACATCCTACTAATTTAAATCAAATTATCATCTTCCTCCACACTATCAATTAATGTACGTGAGCAATAAGGCTCTGTGCATTCATTCCATCTTAATGATTGAAATTTGGCGTCAGCCCTAATTGTTCATTTGTTTGTATATATTTCCGTTCACAATGAGAATGGTAGTTGGGGTGTCTTTCGAGATATTTTTAACATTTAAATTTGTGAACTGTCCAAAATACTGTAATAGTTAACAGAGCTAAGAGATAATCATTATATATCTTATGGGAAGCTCAAATTTGGAGAAATGAACTGGAGTTCCTACTTATATGCTAGGTCTTATCAAGTGGATCATGATTGTTGGAGAACTATAAATGAGCTAAACGCACCCCGGGAAAAAAAAAAAAAAAAAAAAAAAGAGTAGTTGTAGTCTTGTAAAGACTTTAAAACTAATCTTAGGTTGTGTTTGATAAAATTGAATTATAAAATTTGAATCTATTAAATTATTGAATTGTTAAGTATTAAAATTTTAATATTTGAGTATATTTTGCATCAGGTGATAAGGGAATAGTTTATCACTTACTTTTTTGAAGTAAGTTTTGGTTAGAAAATTTAGTAACACTTAATTAATTGAGATGTTCTATTTTTTTGTTAACAAACGAGTTTGAATATGTTAAAATCTAAATCAATTAATTTATTAAGTTTAAATATTGAATCGGATTATCAAACAATGTTTTAGCTAAGCTTGTGTTTGAAGGACCAGTGTACACCTAACCGTTTTCAAGGTAAATTAGAATTTAGAATAAAGGAACGCATACAAATTCTAATCCTTCAAAAAGAAATGGAAATAGATAACAGGTACAAAGTGTAATATGTAAAATAAATTGAGAAACGACAAAAATTTGCAATGGGAAAGGGTGGTCCAGCCAGGAAATAAAGAAAACAACAGTATTCGTCATCTTCACATCAGCGATGGAAGCAAACTTGGATGGCCCGTATTGGTCCATCTGGTAAAGTGTACTCATTCACTTGTCCATGGTCCATTTACTAAGTCGAATTTTTATGTGGGCTCCTTCAATCTACAGAGTAATGATCATTGTCGGCCCAACCTTTACTGTTAAAGTAATCTGGCAATTCAGTAGGTATAGTTTGCTATTCATCTTGGCTGTCATTCAGTAGGGCCTGGCACAGGAACTTGCATAAAACCAAAATCAAAAGGTCCTTGGTAGGAGACTTCCTAATGGACTTGCCCGTCTTGTGACGTTTCAAAGTGGCTGGAAGCGTTTCAAACATGCTAGAAGGCCTTGCTGCAGGGTACTATGGAGGAAATGTTATGCTAATGAACTGGAATTATGGTGATTAGTTTACCCTTCTTAAACTAACTAGCTAAGAGGACTTTGTGGTTTGTAATATTTGGAATTTTACTGACATTAAGTTTTAAATTTGTTCCCCTAGTGATTTTTTACTTGTGTCTTCACACTTACAGTATAGTCGAATCGAGTCGAGTTCGAACACAATTTTATTTGAACTCAACTTAATTGAAAAATATATTTAAACTTGAGTTCGAATTTATCAAATACATCGTTTTAGAGATTGAGTTTGACTCGCGTACTCGCTCTCGATTTTGACCTCAATCAAGCTTTCTTCATTAAATTTAATTAAAAAAATATAGCCACAATTTTTTAGTAAACCAATAGTCATTACTAAAGCCAAAACACTTAAAAACCAAAAATTAAATAATAAAAGATAGTTAACTAGGCTCTTGAGAACTTGTAGCATACCATTTGAAATTCGAGGTCGAGTCAATTTGCTACTCTAATAATTAAAGCCAAGTTTTTTTTTTCTTGAGTTGGAATATCAATTTGCTACTCTAACAGTTAAAGCTACTTAGGAGTACTGCGACTCACTTGCACCCCTAATCTCTACAGGACCAACAAAATGAGGGCCGTATATCTTAAATATGACTATTATACAACAACAAAAAAGAGAACTGTATTTGGATATTGTTTATTTTTAAAAATTTATTTACTTACAGCGTCAATATATTTTTTAAAGTACATTTTTATCCGATACACGTCACATAAAAAAATTAAAAATATTTTATAATATTTTTTTTTCCAATAAATTATCCCCAATAATCTGCTGTTGGGATACCCCCGATAATTTACATCCGCGCAACCACGGGAAGCTGCAGAAGGGCTGCGCGGAATATTCCCAAAAGGATAAGAAAGGGGCCTGGTAAAATTTACATCCGTGGAAGTCGTGGTCGTATTCTAATTCATTACTGTTTCAAGATTTGAATGGTAGACAGCTTCGCGTGGTCAATTTCCAGATGCCTGTTTCTTTTACTACTATTTTCGCAGCAAATGAGTAGGAACCTTTCAGGATTCTGGATATGGCAGGAGATGATTCATTTCATTAACATTCATTTGTCTCTGCAAAATCCAAAAGTAAAGCAATGAGCGGCCTTTCTTCAACAATAGCCCCGCCCAGTTTCTCTTTCCGATCCCAACTTTTCCACCAAAATGTTTACACCACTTCAAATTCCATCATCAGATGTTGTGATGACACTGCAAGATTGAACATTAAACCTCATGAAGACAATGGTTCAGCAAGTTTTCCTGAAAAGAACCTCCTCCTAAATCCCGCAGCATTCAAGAAGCCTCCAAGGCCACGCAGAATCATTCTCGTCAGACACGGTCAAAGTGAAGGAAATGTGGATGAAGCCGTTTATTCTAGAGTTGCTGACCCCAAAGTTGGCCTAACAGAACAAGGAGTTGCTGAGGCTGAAGAATGTGGGAGGAAAATAAGGAAAATGATTGAGGAAGATGGAGCAGAGGATTGGAAAGTTTATTTCTATGTATCACCATACAGGAGAGGACTCGAAACGCTGCGTAATTTGGCCAAGGCATTTGAACGTTCCAGAATTGCTGGTGTCAGAGAAGAGCCCCGTTTAAGAGAGCAAGATTTTGGTACTCGTCAAATTGTACATTATGATGCTCGTCTGTTTAACACTTCGATTAGCACTCCATCCCTGTTTTTCCCCTCTAGCATATTGCCATTGTTTGACGCCTAGGGCAACAAGTTACCAGCGTATGATGATTTATCTAAATTTAATTCTTTTTCTACGTTCTTTTGCTAGGAAACTTTCAAAACGAAGAACAGATGAAGATTGAGAAAGCTGTTAGAGCTCGCTATGGTCGTTTCTTCTATAGATTTCCCAATGGGGAATCAGCAGCAGATGTTTATGATAGAATAACAGGTACTGGATCCTTTACATGTATGAATTTTTTCCCTTTTCAGGATAGCAGAAGTAACAAGAACACAAACGAAATAGAACTAGTAACTCGTACGTACTAATGAAAATTGAAGAGGATCACTGCCCTCAAGTGATCTAGGCCCTAAAGACTTGGACTTGACACTTTGATTCTCCCAGTCCAATCGAATAGCTAATCTATGTTAGCTTTTCAAGAAAAGTAAATAGACATGGAAATTGTTACGCTGCAGGGTTCAGGGAAACACTTAGAACTGATATTGACATCGGACGTTTTCAACCACCTGGTAAACAAAGCCCAAACATGAACTTGGTATTGGTTTCTCATGGCCTTACGCTGCGGGTGTTCTTAATGAGGTGGTACAAATGGACTGTGGAGCAATTTGAAGGACTGCATAACTTTGGCAATGGAAAAATGGTTGTCATGGAAAGAGGTTATGGCGGAAGGTAATCCTTGAAAAGTTTCTGTTGTACATTGATCAGACAGCCTGATCTCAAAATCCCAGGTTGATGAAACTATTTACTGATAGAGGTGCAAATGTCTACACCTGCCACAAACTATAATCCACGGCCCTGTTTAATGCTAGTTAGTCTTGACCACAGAACAATTCTAAATTTCCAATAGGGTAAAATTCTTCAAATCACAAGAGGATGAACCTCCTAGCAACTCAAAACTTTTAACACGCCGACTCTGCAGGTACAGCTTGTTAATGCATCACAGCCAAGAAGAGCTAAAGAAGTTTGGATTGACAGATGAAATGCTGATTGACCAAGAATGGTAAATAATACGCAGCAGTACTATTGCCAATACGATGCTTTTCTGTCAGAAGTTTACAAATTTTGTTATCCCTGCCGTTGGCTGATAATTGATTATTGCTTTTTCCAATGAAGGCAAACAATAGCCAAGCCTGGTGAGCTGAATTATGATTGTTTGATTACCGGACCATCTTACTTCACTCACTTTGATGATGACAGTAGAAAGTAACTCAGCCAAGACAGAGAAAAACAGTCATGGATCAGGGCAAGGGTTGAATCAACTGCAATTTAACTCTTTCTCAGGATAACCATGGCTTTCGTTAGACTATTCCCTCCTCTGCAACGCATGTATCGGCCTAGTTATTGCCCCTCCATTGTATCATAGAAGAAGAAAAATATCATAATAACATACTAATTCAACTGTGCTGTCTTTCCGCAACCCTAATGATCCTATCCAGTGACTCATGCTATTACGCTTGAAGTTTGTTTTTTTCATCTATATTTATTGAGTAAATCTTATATATACTGACGGTGTATACATTATCACGGTTGGATACACTATCACGGTTGGATATACGATACATATACAATATTTGAGTTTCAAATCCAAATTCAGATTATGTGTCATGTATCTAATGGTGAAAGTGTATACACTGTCAGTGTATAGAAGATTAATCTTAATTTATTTCCCTATTTGGGTTAAACTATATTTGGTGCCTCCCTGTCAGATTTCCTAGTTAAGGAATACCGGATGATCCCTAGAGGCCTAGACAATTGAGAAAATGCTGAATCGTTAATATTTCAGTGCCCTGGCAAACATCCCGCATCTACTTCTAGTTCTAGGTTGTACAGCCGCTGACTACGTCCTTTCATGGCTCCACATTCCCACGGTTCCAAGGCACATTGGCCTTGTCTTGGTTCTTGCCACCACTGAAAACGGTGCAAAGATATTTGAAGCTCAAATGTATCAAAAGGCCAGCATATTTCCAATATTGACCTTAAGAGTGCTAGTTTATAGTGATGATCAGTCAACAGCTCTCATCAATTTACATTAAGAGAATTCAGGACGGGAATGTTTTGTAATCTAGAACAACTCGGGAGAGGAAACAATCTGGATGCAAAAGGAAAATCTGACTCCAAATTGAGTAGATTGTTAAACACCATTGTGTATCATTCTTGTCAATCAAATACAACGTGGATGTTGTTACCAGAACTATAACTCGAACTCAGACTCATCCAGAATAGCCCCATCACATTAGACGCATCACCTTTTGTACAGAAAAATATAATATATATTGCCCATTTGAACACCGCACTCGCAACAAAAATGAAAGAAGAAGGATCGTTATAGCAGCAAAATAGTGATAAGAAGATAACAGAAGACAAGAAGTGAGGGACGTAGACCCCTAGCTTCAAAGAATATGCCAATTTTCAAGAGTTTTCAACTATTCCATTTGTAATTCGCATCTGGTGAGGCCGCTCTGGTTCACCACTTCGCCTCCAAAATGCTCTCCTCCACCAAACTTCAAATCCTCTCTGGATATTTGGACAATCATCTCCAGAATTCAAAAATCGATCAAACCAAGACATCAGTATTTCCTGCTGCCAAGCCATAGGCAGAGTTAAAATGGTGTTACAAAGGCCATCTTCAATTAGGTGCCGGTCTAAGCCTTTTGACGCCCTCCTCATCCAACCAAAATCCTCATAAAATGGAACTAACCATGTTTGCAAAAGCAGGCACCTGGCATCCTTGGAGGCAAGTAGTTGCCCCTTCCCAATCCCAACAAACAGCCTAGCCGTAACTCTACTAACCTCGTAGCGATGAATAGCTGGAACTTTTGAATGTGCTTCAGATAATTCAGATTGACATGCCCAGGTCTTCAAAAAATCTTCAGCAATCTGTCTATCGATCAATATGTCCAAAACCCAGTGTAAGTTATCAGCCTGCCGTGCAATCTGAGACACGTCCTCCAGGTTTCCCTCTGATACCTTTAGAAAATAGTGGCGAAGCGATTGCAAACATCCATCACAAGCTGAGTACAGAGATTCCTTCCTCAGATCATTCTGAGCAGTATTCTCATGTAGCATTTTGGACACTAAGCCTTTCATCTCTCTCCTGGCTTTCTCATCCTTCCCTTCTAGAACTACATGTAGTAGCTTCAGAAGAACTTCTTCATTATCAGTCCCATCTTCCATGCCCGCTGTAACATCAAGAGACACCCTCTTCAAAACTTCCCCTGCTCCAACCCCCTCAAGACGCAGCTCTGATAACAGTGTAGCCACCTTCTCTTCCTCATCCTCAGCCCATGGAGCAGCCTCTAAGAACTCCAAAGATGATAAAACCCCCGCATCAAATCCAATGGCAGCTGAAACCTACATTACCAAACTATCAACCAAATTTCAACACCCAATCTCCAATAAATCCCTTTGATTTAGCAATAAATTCCTTATTGATTCAGTCCATTCATCCAAACTACACATAGACTGTAGCTTCAGGAAAATGATTAGCCAACCACAGTTTATAAGTTACTAGTATATGCTAACAAAAATGATTTTTTGAGTCCAAACTCAGAATCTGACTTGGCATTGAAATTAATCCCTAAATAACAGGAAATGACTTAAATTTGAATATGCATCTCCCTTAAATTTTAGACACTTGCTGCGATTTTATTACAATTTCTGCATTCCGAGTTTCAAACTTAGCATAGTGCGTCAATGCTCTAGCTTGGCCTACAGAACTCCTATTCCACTATTCAACTCTCAAGCATAAATCTAATTTAGAAAGCAGTACGTAGAGCGATATAATCTGTCAAATCATCAGCTAAAACGTCACCTTTAAACCTTTCATTCCGAGAATCCGAGACCAGCAAAATATAATTAATTAACAACCGATTAATCAGATATACACAAATTCATAAGCCGTGATAACATTACCTTTAAGATTCCAAGAACTCTGCAAACATCCTCCTTCATAAGCTTTTTCCTCAAATCTTTGCAATACATTAACTTGAGAGTCTCAATATAAACCTCAATATCATCACAGTCAGCAATCTCCACAATGCAGGGGCCCGCATTCCTCTGCTGCCTAACCCATTTCTCTGACAATTTCTCCGCGAAAAATCTGCTGTTCGACACAAGGATCTGCCTATGAACACTCATTGAAACATGTAACCCATCTTTGGAGCTCAAAGTCAGCTTGACGTCGGCGGAAGCCGAGTCATTGAACTGGTTTCCGGGACTCCGGCAAGATAAGAGATCGTTCAGGCGCTGCAGCATTAACGCTTGTCTGTCCAAAGGCTTCTGATTTAGGGTTGAAATTACGCCGTTTGAAACCTGGTGGGTTGTCGTTCCGGCGGCGGCAGTTCTGGGGTGGCAATCGGGTTCGCTGGCCATCATTTCGAAAAGGGTCGGGCTTGAACGGGTTTTATCGACGGGTGGGGGAGGTGACATTGGGTTGAGAAGCCCGGCGGTGAGAGCGGAGTTAAATTTACTGAAAGATGACGGAAATGTGTCGTGGGAGACGGCGCCGCCACCGCCGTGGAGGACGGTGGTAGTGGTGGTGAAGGAGTCCATCAGGTGGGGGATTGTAGTGGGTGAGTAACGAATTTTTAGATTTGAAGGTGAGGAGGATGGTAATGGGGAATGGGATGGTGAAGAGCTAGCGGCGGAGGGGAGTACTGGAGGAGGTGAAGGTGGCGCAGGGGGTTTAGAGACGGCAGGGCAGCACCAGGAATTATCAGGCGAGACGACTGTTGGGGTGTCAAGTTTGCGGCTTTGGTGGTTATTGTCGGCTAAATATGAAGTGGAAGAGTGGTCTGACGTGGCGGCGGAGGCGGCGGGGGGAGTGGAAGTGGAGGTGGTAATAGTTGTCTCGCGGCAACGGCGTCGTTTTGGTTTTATGGGTTGGGTCTGGAATTTGAGTTGGGTAGTGGTAGCTGCCATATAGAAGCGTACACCCGTGGGTTGTAGTAATACGACAGACTACAAAGGCAGAGAGATGTTAGTGTGTGTGTGTTTTGTCAGTGTCTGTGTGAGAGAGAGAGAGAGAGAGAGAGGGAGAGAATGCGTTAAGAGTGGCGGTGCAGACGAGACAGAAAAATTGAGGTGAGTTCAGGTAAAGGACATGAAAGACAGAAGAGAGAGGGCTGAAGCGAGCATTTAATGGAGAAAGGGAAAAGATATTTAGGCACTTGGTTTTACTGGCCACGCTTTATAATTTTGGCAGAGAAAGAACCAAAATAAAGAGAGGAGAAGAGAGGAGAGGAAAGCTACTTGGATCCAATGGGATGGACCATCATCGAGTGGGAAAACGGAAAAGAGATGCGGGAATTTGTCGTTGGTGGTGGCGGTGGTCGGAACTGGGAAGTTGGTTTGGAGAGGTTTTTGTTTTCGTTTCTATTGTGGATGAAGTAATACCCTACTAATAGACGGATGGAATGGTGGGGTTGGGGGGGCAAGGACAAAGGTCCCCCCCCCCCCCCCCCCCCGCCCAAGGACTAATCCCCACAAAGTTTTTTTGGTTTCTTTTTTGACCATGCTTGGTGAATTGATTTCCTATGTTGTCCTACTCGTTACAAACTTACAATAACAAATATTATCAAACCTGAGCCAGTTCAGTTGCGTGGTGTCTTCCCGTAGAGCCTTGGTTTTAAACTAGACAGACAGAGGCACGGTGAGAATATTGCTCCATAATATGATCGAGTGTCCTCCATTTGTATCATTATGATGAGGAGGATTGTGCTGTTATATGCTTGATAGTCCAAGGGGGACAAATTGATTGGACAAAAAGAAATCCCAAAAAAAAAAAGAGAAAAAACACAGACATCTTGAATTAAGAAACGGGCAATGTTAGCGATGAAATCCATATACATGTTGTATGATGATGATGTTTCTGCACAGCAGTATAGATGAATGGAGTGGCCATTATCCACCATCATTTGTATTTGTATTGATTGATTACTAGGAGTGGTGCAGTGCTGTGCTGTGCTGGGCTGGGCTGCTTTGAGTGCCGCCTGGGGACATCAACTAAAAGCTCCGAGTTTTCAAGCACACATATCTTGTAATTTTACCAACCTAGAAAAACTGAGGAACACTAGTACTAACACAGTAAAGTAAGCCAGCAAGACGATTTGTCGGTCTCGTCCCCTCTCGGAAACATCCAACAAAATTGTCGGCCTCCATTTCTTCTGTTTTCTTGATAAACATCGGTAACAAATCAACTTTTACCTAACTCTTTGTCAAGATTTGAGCTGTTAACTTAGACAAGGTGCGTTGTTATTGTTTAGTACTTGTTTTGGTCATTGAGTCCCACAATTTTGGCCCATCATGGTGGCGATTGTTTGACTTGTATGAAATAGCCGGACAGGAAAAAGGTTACGTATCCCGGTAGGGTAACGTGTACATACTAACTAGGACATGGTGCAGGACAGAAGAGACCGCTGAATGTAAACATTGGTTACTTCCAAAGATTCATTCCATTCTCTCGCTTTATTTACCACTCCATATAAAACTTTTTGAGCACCGTGTGATGATGTGAACAAAACAGAGAAAAATATGAATCCATGAAAAGGAAGAAGAAGAAAAGAAGAAGGGGTTGTGCACTTTCTTGTTCCTACCAAAATATTCCATCCATTCTGCATTTGTGACTAAACAAGAATTGTTCTATACTTGGCCAACAAAATATTCCATCCATTCTGGGCAAGGAATCAACTTTAGATGTGGGAAGGTATATGACTATATATGCTTGTTGACGGTGCAACAATGGCAATGCTATTATTATACCATTTACTAGACATCATTAGTTAATTAAGCTCCTACATATAGATTTACTTCAGCACTGCCAAAAATATACTTTAATCTGACAGTGCGATGTAAAAAAGATTAATTCTTATTTTTATTATTTACTTTTTCAAATTTTCCCAAGTGTACTTTTCTTGCACAAGATTTGTACATTAGCTATTGCACTTGCACCATATTTAGAAAAGGAAAAGTGTGAGGGCCTTTAATTTAAAATAAAAGAGAGAAGAAACCAACTCAATTCAAGGATAGTATTAAAGTATTTCATGTCATCCAAAGCTAATTTATTTGCAGGCAGGTGATGCTCAATTATTGTCAGTTTAGTTTTGTTTAGAGAAAACTATGGGCCTTAGCCAACTTTCATAAATGATCATTGGTTCTGAAACCAAAAATGTATGCTTACAATACTGCAAGAGGTCCATCTAAATGGTCCAGCATTCCTGCCGACAAGGACACGGTTGTTGAAGTTGCGTAGATGTTGGGCCAAAACACTTCAAACAAGTCCGAGGACACTACTGAAAAGTATTGGGCCTTCTTGCCGAGAAATGCCAGAGATGAAGCGCCTTGTGTTGATTTGATCCACGAATCGGTTCGTATTTTTGCTTTACAGCTTGTGTTGGTTTTGTGTCCATTGAGGGTTGGACCGGTTGGTAGACATCATGCCAAAATATACTATGCCTTTGAACCTTTTTTTTTTTTTTTAAAAAAAAAAAAAGCAAAGCAGTGTGTCTTTATAAATAGTAAGGATAGCTATTACTTCTAATTCTGTTAATTTCTTGAGCTAACACAAAAAATGTAAGATTGCTTGATTGATAGAGTGAAATGGAAAGAGAATTCATTAATTCTCCACTTTTCTGTTTTTTTTTCCCCTTAGAAAAGGAGCGCCAGACAAGATAAAAGTTCAATAGCTCAATATTTAAATGAATTGATAAAGCAATCCCTAAAGTCCCATATTCAACTCATGGCATGCTCCTGCGGCATAACTCGGCCGGTCATGTAGTCCTTCTTTAAGGCATTGACCAGTGTTCAAATTCTGTAGTTGCCGTGCTCGGAGTAGGTTGGGGCGCTCTCTCCGGAGCCGCAGGAAGATTAGTCAGGCCAAAGATCCGGATACCCCCAATGTCAAAAAAAAAAATAAAAAAACTCATGGCATGTTACACAATTTTCTATTTTGCTTCAGGGGGGATTTTATGGCATGAATTTCACAATTACCTAATTAATGCCTTTATCGATTGAGTTAGTTCTGGAGGAAAATGCGATTTTCATTTCACACATGTGAGATGACGGTTGGCCAATGATAATACAAGTTAAGTAAAACATCATGTATGTCAATCTTGAAAGTTAAGAGACACAGGTTCAACTCTCAAAACCAAAGCCACACTACTCTTTTAATTCTTAAATTAACATCGTCGATCATAATATGCTAGTTCACCGATCAAAAGAATTGTTGAATTTAAACCTCATATATACATGTTCACCTTTGAACGGAGAGGAAGGCAGGGGGATTGTTGGAGGCTACTTTTTACTGATTTGTAGTTAATAATATGTTTGAGGATCAGACGATGATTATTTCTTGATAGAATTGGTTACTCGTACAAAATACAAGTAGCATAACGTGAGATGGTGAGAATATGTATGGCCCGCGGCCACGGGTTTCTTGAGCGGTTGGTGTCTCTGTTGAAATTGTTATCTTTCCAATTTCGATTATTAACTGCGACAGTGAGGAGTTGGCAAATCTCCATGTCCATGGGTCCTCCCTCTTTCACCTTTGAGACCACCATATAATATATATATATATATGTATATATATGCTACTAGAAATCCTCACCGAAGATATTTTTTATTTTAAAAAAAAAAGAACTTCACTTTTTTTTCTGATATTTTCTTGACGAAACCCAAGAACGGCAAATAAACCTAATTCCCCGAACAACCTTCAAAAGCCGGCAACTTTTGAAGGCGTCCAAGGGACTTATCTACCCATCCCTAAACCCCCTCAATACCGATGTGGGAAAGAACCCCCACAGGGGCAAGCCCAGCAGGGCGGCTTCTACTAAGAGCTAACTAACCCCCACCAACCCCGGAAGGCACTCCAGTAGAATGTTTTTTTCTGACATTTTCTTGACGAAACCCAAGAACGGCAAATAAACCTAATTCTCCGAACAACCTTCAAAAGCCGGCAACTTTTGAAGGCGTCCAAGGGACTTATCTACCCATCCCTAAACCCCCAATACCGATGTGGGAAAGAACCCCTTCACTTCACTTATTTACTGCTAGCCTATGGCCTAGTACTCTACATTAAAATCTAAAATTAATCTCAGAAAGTACTAAATTGAGCCGGTGCCCTTCTTGTTATTTGTTAATGTTCACGAACTGGAGGATGCTCCAAAAGCCTAGCTAGTAGCCACCCCCGCATCCACGGCCTCTCATTAGGGGGCATCCGCATAGCCCTCTTCCGTCTAGGGAGAAGTCGGCTGGTGAAAAATAAAATTTACTATTTGTTTATTAAACACAATAATAAGAATATACTTCTTCTTCTTCTTCTTTTTATTTATTTTTTTATTTTTTTTTGGTTTTAAACACGATCAGAGCTCAAAAGTTACATATATTACAAATATATGCATAGTATATTCTGCCGTCATGAAAATTAAGAAAGCAAAGCATCATCAAGAACATGTTACATCAAGAAATCTCAAGAAGTTGATTACAACAAACAGGAGCAAAGATCAGATGTAGACAGCCCAGAGTAGTAAAACGAAAAAAAAAAAAAAAAAAACCAACAGTCAAAGAGAGCGCTACAAATCCACATCAAAGCAGATAGATAGATACCATGATGCTTTTTCCTTACAGCGAGGACCATAGAGAGATAGAGAAGAAAGAGAAAAGCAAAAGACATGAAAGATGACACAATAATAATTTTTTAATCATTAGTCTCCCAGCCCCAAAAATTCCACTGTAAAAGTCATTTGTCCTAGCTCTGCTTCACTTTTTTAGCAAAGAAAAACGTGGCTAAGCAGTAGTGTAATTTCAGAAGGAATGAGTAGTTGGGGATGTATACGAATGGGCCAAAATTTCTTTGCAGAAGATGCTGATTAAGGGGGGAACATACTTGCCTCAGCACTGCTGCAGATCTTACAGTTGTAATTCCATCACAACATATCGGGCAAAAAATGACTTGTACGGATGCTGCAGTGTCATTCATCGTTTCTTGATTTTCCTTTTATTATTTTACGCAGCAAAACATTAAGAATTAATCTCATATACATATATTATTACCACCATTAGATATATGACAGATTTTTAAACAAATATTTAGAATCGATGGTTCAAGTTAATTTGAACATCTTGATCAGCCAAGCTAGTTTGAACTTTCTATCGCTTCATTTGGTATACATCAAGAACAGCACTATAGTATCAGAGAAATTCATCTAATCTAAGTACTATTTTATATATTATATAAGCTAGCAACTTAAAAAGTTGTGCTCGATGATGGCAACAGGACGGGTTTGAGACGGAAGTCTCTCTCCCATCTCTAGTTGTGCTTAAGGAGCTAATAGAAAATTAGTTGAAAAAAAAAAATTCGAGGAGTCCTTAGAGCGACTGGATTGAATCTTAAAAGAAAAAAAAGGGTTTTTATGCAGTTGGAATAACTATTTCAAAAAGAGAGAAGCTGGGAGGTAACCTATTTGATTCGAGTTTGTCGGTCGTAGTACCCTCTAACAAAAAAATAAAAAATCCAGTATTGATTCGCTGCCAGAGTCATTAAGCAAATTAAGACAGCATCTGACAGGCTAAGCTGGACTTAGTTCGATACTTATCCATTCATTAACCAGGTTTTGTTTACTTACTTAGACAGATTCTGATAAACGTAGCTATAAAGTGGAAATGAGTGAAAGTTGAACACTGTAGGGGCACAT
Source organism: Coffea eugenioides (assembly GCF_003713205.1). Taxonomy (NCBI): domain Eukaryota; kingdom Viridiplantae; phylum Streptophyta; class Magnoliopsida; order Gentianales; family Rubiaceae; genus Coffea; species Coffea eugenioides. The sequence continues at coordinate 45,721,109 of NC_040042.1, read as the reverse complement.
AATCCTTGTTTGCTTGTGACACAGAATACTGCTAATTAATATACATACAAAAGAACATCAATGGCTGCACATCATCAGAAACTAGTCATATCATATCATATACAGTATATAAATATATATATATATATATATATTAAAACAAAGAGCAAGTGGGGATGTTTTGGGGTCAAATAGAAACTGACGAAAAACTTCTGGTTTGATTAGCTGGCCCTGGCCACGCTGCTAACTAAACTGATATGGTGATCATTGCCTGTGTGGCCCGGCATACAGTGCTTGCCAACAAAATCTCGCAAGACTCCAGAATTGATTTCAGTCAAGGTTACCATCTTAAATTTTGCTTTTGGTTAAAGTTGACCTAGCTATGACTCAGATCAGGAGACAATGCAATCTTGCTTGCTTGATTTTGCTTTGCTTACTGGTGCTTCTCACAATATAAATGTATTTTTTCTCTTTAGTGAATCTGTCTGTGGAAGAAGTGAATGACTAATTTGACTGGAATCCAATATATTCTCTAATTTCTAGAGATATCTTTGAGAATGGTGCTCAATTGTTTACCCGACGAATGACAGTCTAATTGAGATTCCTAGGCATCAAACAACAGTTTTATTTTATTTTATTTTGTTTTTAACTCTCTATCCCTCATCACATCCTTCCAACTCCTAATTGTTAGATACAAAATTCAAATTCTGAATTGAACGTGAAAGCGGGGAAGACTCTTGGCATATATCCCCTAGCTTCTTAATTAGCCCACTCTTTTTTGGAAACAGGGCAGAGACGGTCGAAAAATATAATATTTTTTAAACGTTTTATAATTTTATATAAACTTCTTATACATCCTTACAACAGATATATAACATTTTGTTACTATTTAGATGGATTCCATATATGATAATTGTGTGTTTATTATTAAATTTTGCAAGTAATTCATGTAAACTTACGTCTTATTTAAAAAATATTATATCGTCCAGAGCGGCTGTTATTGACAATTTTTCGTGCCTTTGATCCGGCTGTGTTTTATGTTGTTTACGAGTCCTCTGTAGAATAAATTGTCAACAACCCGTATCTTGTTTCTTTCATTTAATATTTTTAAATAAAAATCATGTTTATTTGCGTCTGATTCTATCCAAATCCTGATCTATTGACTGTGTCAACTTCATACGCTGAATCTTCTAAGTAAGGTACAATCGGAGGAGTAACGTACTGACATTTGGATACCATAAATCCCCAATGAATCAAATCCAAAAGGTCATAGAAGGAGGCACGATTAGCTAGCTAATTCCTAATTGTCTTCTAAACGTATTTCCCTTATAGTAGTATATATTAACGGGTAATGGTTACTAACGTGTAAACGACAATTTTCCTTTTTGATGTGCGTGTAGCAAGAAATTAAATATATATATATATATATATATATATATATATATCAAAATGACCCTGCAAAATTGTTCTTATGAATTAAAAAAGAAAAAAAAAAAAGAGACTGGAACCTCCTTAGCTCCATACTGATCCGTGGGAGGGGTGGAGCGGAGGGGGGCCAATTCATGAGGAGTGTGATATGGCTTATTATTCCAGCGGAGAAGGTGGGACATTGGTGTCTTGGCGTTTCAAGACATATATCACCTTGGAGTCAAGCTAGGGAAGAGGGTGGAGCAGGGCAGAACCCAAGCCCCCTACCCAGCTCCCCCAACCCTACCATGCGACTTAATTAGGCTCATAAACTTCCACGCCTCATCCTTGCCGTCCTCTTTGGCTGGTTGGCCGGGCCGACATATGCACCCTTTCCCTCTTCTTCTTTCTCCTTGTTTCGTTTCCAGCCTTAATTCGTATCTAAGAAACCTTGCCATATGGTCATTAGTAAAATACATTAATAATACAACTAGCTAGAACCCAAAAATTGAAGGTCTACCTAAAGCCATTTTCTTCGTTACTTAAGTTTTACGCACACATCTAAAATTCATACACAATAAAGAAATTTACTTCGACCAAGTAATACCGGACCATCGCCCTCCCCTGTAGACTAATCTTAAACGTACGTGAGAAGACAGCGAGTAGTCTACTTTTCCTCCCAATTCAGTCGCATTACGCACTTAGGTATATGGCGGCTACCTCTATCATGGCTTGCCCACTCCATTTAGCATGAAACGAAAACCATGACGAATGTAGAATTCGTTTGTGGATTTGCTGGTACATATTTGAGGCACCTTGGACTAAAATTCTTCTGCCCTTTTGTTTGGGAGGGTGCACGAGCTACAATCACTTACTAGTTATTTAATGCCACAACGAATTCTGTAGCATCTTTATTGATTCTCATGTCATCTCAAGTCATCATTTTGAAAATACCCCAAACTTTCATAGAGTCAATGACTAGAACGGTGCTCATTATATTAACCCCCCCACCCACCAAGAAAAAAAAAGGAAAAAAACACTTGGTGCCCTGAATTTTCAACCTTAATAAAGACCGTATGGGCAAAGGATGGATACGGAAGTGACACCCCCATTAAGATGAAGGTGAAACAATCAGTCCCCGATGGGCCACTGCATCAAATATCAGACATGTCCTGCATATTGTACAGTGTTGGTACCTAGCCTGTTTTTTTCTTGTGAATTGTTAGTGTCTTAGCGCCTCTTGGGTTTGTTTTTCTTGAATTTCTAGAGGATGATCATTGCCTGATTGGTGCTCTTTTCTTTCTCTTTTTCCCAAATTTAACTTCCATACATTTCATTTCTTCCTTGTATGCTTATTTTCTTTTCTTTTCCTCTCAAAAGCTTCAACTGATGGGGGCTTTGTTCCCATTTGAATTTTGATGCAGTGGGACCAGTGGCCGATTTAAGGTGGGGGCACGGGCCCCCACGGCTGCCCCTTAAATTCTTACAGTATTCATAAAATTTTGATATAATTTTAAATGTGCTTCCGGAATTTTCTTATGAAGGGAGTGAAAGAATTACGTGGTCTTTTAAGTTGGTTCATGAACTAATATTTTAAAAGGATATATGGGTCACAAAGTTCCATTTAATGTAAGTTCAAAAAAAAGCCTTTTCATTTTAACTTATTTGTGAATATTTTTTTCCTTAAAATCTAAAAAAAAAAAAGTAGATAAAAAATTTTAGTATTACTTTTGCTCCCACTAAAAATTTTTTCTAGCTCCACCACTGTGTGTGAGACATTGCAATTTTCGGTGACTTTTTACTTTTGGCCCTCAGTACTTCATGATTGACGCCCAGACTGGTGATCCCTTTTATACACTTTCCTTCTCTTTCTTTCTCCATTTTGCAGGAGGTCGCCTTTTCTTAGAAATTGGGGCCTTTCAGTTTGTTTTCCTCGTATGGTGTCAAAATCTTCCGCGATTATGGCCAAGTTTGCATTTGATTAAAAGTTAGTAAATTTTTTTTTTACTACTTTTCTTTTTAAACAGAGAAAAGATGATATTTAAGAAGCGGGGAGGAAAAAAAATGATTTGAATATCGAACTTCTAATTCATGAAAATTCAACCTTAGAAAAAAGTAAGTAATTTCATCAAAAGGGTAAAAATTTTACTTTTCACAATTCCTTTCCCCAAATTTTGACAATAATTTACTTATATATATATATATGAGAAAAAAGGGCTAATGATTAAATTTTGGCGGTAGCCATCCACAACCCACAAAGCATATGATTAGAATTGACCCAAATTATGCAGAGTCATGTAAAACTCATGAAACTATAAATGATAGCATGTGACTAGACGATAGACGATGGACAATAGACATGTCATATTTTCTTTTTCCCTCTTGCCGAGACAAAATGGTTGGTTAAGTATCAATTCCAATAAGGACGAATCACACTTGCAGGGCCTTATCGGCAACTTTGATGGTGACTGATGATAGAAGCCAAACGGGTTCACCGTTGACGTGCGAGCTCCTCCGCTCCCTAATTACTGCCTGTAAAAGCTAAACGGCGGTTAAGCAACTTGCAAGTTGCAACTCTGTATTCTGTTTCGCTAATTAATGGCTTTTGATGTCAACGTCTTGATTTAATTACCCAAGCCATTTGAGAATTTAGCTGCGTTCAATCGGGGCGAGGCTAACCATGCAGAAACAAAACAAGTGGCACATAAATGAGAATTGAAAGAGATGTATGGTTTACCAAAACCCTTGCCTTTGCCTACAAAATTGAGACAGTGTTGACAAAATATCAGTCGTGTGATTTTACATATCCCTTCCGTATCATATCGTTGTTAATATCATGTTTTCACTTTATCAACGTTCTGAAACAAAAATTTTCATTTCAAATTTAATACATACTTTTCAATCTTGTTATTTGAAGAAATAATTTTTAAAAATTTCAATACACATTTAATGAGGGAATATTTTGAAATTCAAATGATACGTATATAAATTTACCAGTCTCACCTCAGGATGCACAATGCGCAATTTTATTGGCCAATCTAAGATGGAAGGGCGGCCAAAAGTAGTATTACACAAGATGTAAAGTGGCCCATATTTGCTAGATAGAGTGCAAATGCATGGGCTGGAAGATAATTAATATTCCAACGAGCACCAATTGCCTTCATTCGCAAGTTCTCTTTTTTTTTTTTCTTGAGAATTAATGGGAGGACGTGCGGGAGAGGGATATTGAATGAAGTAACTTGATCGCGTGTATTCAACGTGTGAAGTAAAACTTCAAGAAATTTGCAAATTATGATTGTAGCTTGTGTATTTCTCACTTTTTTTCCCATGTACAGTACAGCCAGCCAGAGAAGATCATTTTTGTTTGGATAGAGCATTATTCCAAATGGAATAATTACTGTAGCATTTTTTGTGATGTGATGTGAGATAAAAAGATGGTTGGGAATATAAAAAAGTGAATTAGGAAATGTGTTTATGAAACAAGCGAAAAGTTTTTTAGAAAAAATTTGCTATCCAAACATTGATAGCCAGCAAGTTCTTGTACATGAGATTAAACTACACAATTATGCTTGATTTTTCGCTGAACCTTTTAATTAGTTAAAACTATTTTTTTTAAAACTAATTTACCTGAAAACAGAAGCTAGGAAATATATATATATATATATATATATATATAACAGAAGCTAGATGATGAACAGTTTGTATACCGCATGATTAAATGCATGGAAACTAGTGAAAGCGAAAATTTAACGTATTGCACATGCATTTATGTAATAATCTATAATCATGTTGTGCTCCAACATATGGATTAATAGCTTAATCGTGGAAAAGAATATTATAGAATAACATATTACTACCTCTTATTTATGGAACAAAAATCAATAATTCTTTCTCATTCTCTAACTTTGTGGATTTGTATTAGACAACTTAGCTTTACGCGGAGAAAAAAGGTTTACATCCAATTAACTCAGAAATCTCCTTCTGAATTGTTTTCTTATTCCTGTATACGTTTCTTAAATAATACACTAGGTGCTTCATGGACACGCGTTAGTACACTCAATTTTCAGTTTAACAAATCTAATCAGAAACCTAAACACTATTTAAAAAAAAAGAGTAAATCTTTTTATATACTAACAGTGTATACACTATCAGGTTTAAATGCATGTCATATATACTAAATTTGATGTTTAAATTCAAATTAGATGATATGACATTCATTCAACCCGTCAGTGTCAGTGTACAGTGTATACATTTTGATAGTGTAGTCAAGAGTAATCCTTAAAAAAAAAAAAAGAAAAAGAAGAGAAAGTCCATAATTAAAAGAACAAAATTGGAACTGTATTAGTAATTGAGAGGAATAAAAATTATTTTCCAATAAAATAAATGTCCTAATACATCCCAGACCGTACGACACATTCCACTGCTGCTAATGCACCGAATACAGACACGCTCTGTCTCTCACCCTGTATACCTCTTCCGCTATTCCCACCAAAACCCATGTCCTATTCCGCCATTTCACTACCAAAACCCATCTCCCCCGCACTGTCACACACACATACCACCCACCCCACAAAAAACCGCTCCCCCCTTTCTTCACCCCCCTATAAAACGACGACCCAACAACTTCCTTCTCCTGCCCCCCGCCTTCATCTTTCCTTTTATCCATGAAGAAGTAGGAATACGAAAAGAAATACCCATCCTCTCTTCCTCTTCAGAAAAAACACACACTAAACACTCACGCACACCAGCAACTCTTGAACACACCATACCACACGACACCAATGGGTTTCCCAGTAGGTTGCACAGACGTATTCTTCCCCAAACTTCTGATCCACATTCTCACGATTCTGGGTTTAATGCGAAAATTCATCTACGTCCTTCTTTCAATTCTGGGTCTCGGAGATTTTCTGGAACCCGAAATGCCGCTGCAGACCTGGCCCGAATCCGGAGGCGAGCTGAGGTCCATATCCGCATCCTTAATCCGGGAGTTATTACCCGTGGTGAAGTTCTCAGAGATAAGCGACTTGGCTGCTCCGGAGAGCTGCGCTGTTTGTTTGTACGAGTTCGAAGATGACGATGAGATCCGACGGCTGACGAACTGTCGGCACATATTTCATAGGAGCTGTCTGGACCGTTGGATGGACCATGATCAGAAGACGTGTCCGCTTTGTCGGACGGCTTTTATCCCGGAAGATATGCAGGACACTTTTAACGAAAGGCTTTGGTTGGCTTCCGGGATTTCCGATTTCTACGGCGAGTACTCGCCGATTACTTTATAGGACTCAGGTTTTTAGCAGTAGTAATTGTTGTTTTACTACTTTATAGTGCTTTAGCGAACCTTTTTTTTTAAAAAAAAAAAATTTCCTTTTTCTGCCTTTCTGGTGGCGGTGGGTTTGGTAGGAGAGGTTCTCAAATGTACAGGAGTGAAAAACAAAACAAAAAAAAAAACTTATTATATATTTACGAGGGGGGGGGGGGAAAAAAGATATACGTTGATAAATATGTTTTGTATAGTCTTTTTAGTCTTCTCTCGAAAGAGTTTGATAATGAGACAATAAATATAATATGTTTTCCGAGAGGCATTCTCGTTGTTCTCTTTAATTAATACTAAGTAACTAATTTGTAGGTAGGTAAATAAATGGTTATGATCTCTACTTTGCGGGAATAAAAAATTAAGTTATAGCGAATGGGAGGGTTAGGTTTAATAATTAGTATTAAGGTTGTAATAATTTCATAAATGAGAACAGGTATTGGAATTACTTACAATTGCTGGTGATGTTTTGTTTGTATGTTGGCACATTAGCGGCTAACTCGGATCTGGTCTTTTTTCTTTTTTTTTGCCTTTCAACGTCTCTTTATTTTGTTGGGTAGGCAATCTCATCGCATCAAATCAAATATTGGATGACAGAAATTTCGTGTTATGTTATACGGGGAAGAAATTTCAATAAACTTTTGCAATTATGAGGAATCAATCAAAACAAAACATGAGAGTTTGGGCCAGAGTTGATACACCATATGATGATTTAGAGCAAAGATTTCCGTGGGAGTTTGGGAAGTTGCAGACTTGCAGGGCAGAGTCTTTCCTTCCCCCCAATCCTCCTGTCTATTGATTACTATTAAAGAAGCTATACTACATAATATAGGGCAGGACCTCCCAACTTCACAATGGCAAATGATACATACATCTGTCACAAACCCAGTTTCCAATCTGCAGCGTGGAAATGGTCTCACCTCACGGCCCCGGTTATTCATTTATCTTTCATTTTTTGGTAGGACCATAGATTTTTTTTTTTTTTGTCAACACAGGAGTGTCCGGGTCAATTCTTACGGGGCCCGACTAATCCCTTGCGGCCCGGGCCCGGCGCCCCAACCCGACCCTAGCACATTAAGTGCGCGGAGGAATCCAGCAGGGTTGAAACTCGAACTCGGGACCTCTCGGTCCCTGTGGGAGGAGGCTACCGCTGGAGTTAGGACCATAGATAGATAGATAGGAATTAGGATAGCTCCCTCTTTTTTTTTTTTTTTTTGGAGGAAAGATAATTGCATTAACGTAAGCTAAACTGTCTTTTACAAACCGATGAAACCCCCCGGCATCATCATTTAATAAAATTATTACAAATAAACTTGAATTTAGAAGTGAACAAAATAAAATTGATTGATAAGGACATTACAAAACAAAATTGATTGATAAGGACATTATTATAAAATAAAATGGATTGGATTCTCTCCTTTCACCTGTGCTAATTTCCGTTCCTTTTCTTTGCTAACTCTTACTAAATTTCTTCCCCGTAGGACCGTAATCTTCTTACTACTCATTGAGGAGAAGAAGTAAACGATCAGCTCAAAGTCTGGTGGCCACCGTCAAGTGTTATAATATGTGATTTCTTTAAAAAATCTAGATGAGTACGTCGACTGATCCAGTGATGGTTTAGTCTCCATCAATCCCCTAGGCCCAATTATTAGTACTAATCAATGTGGAGAGGAATATACAAATATGCCTGCACACCAAGACAATCGTCCCTTATATTTTCAACATACAACGCAGTGGTCCTTGAGTTAGCGTTAACGTCTACACTTCTGAATTCTATTAAGCAAATTTAAATTCCTTAATTTGAGTTTGATCTCCAAAGTCTGTGACAATTAAAGAACATCAAGAAAGTGTTCTTTTTTAAAAAAAAAAAAAAATTATTTAAAAACGAAGAAAATATCACATCAATTCACACAAGTGCTCTTTTTTTATTCTCTTCGGGGGAAGGTGGGGGGGTAGGTTGGGGTTAAGTATTCGTAATTAAGAATTCTTAGTTCAAGAAAATTGACCCAGACTAATTAATCCTGATGTGGACAATATGTAGCACTAGAATTAATACGACCATTAACCTTACTCTCAAACTTGTCAATTTAGGTAATAATTTGTTGACGATAAAAAATGCGAAATGTTTTTCTTACATTTCCTTTTCTTTGACGCATTCTTTTCCGTGCTTGAAAGATTGGAGGGATGTTTTTCTTACATTTCCTTTTCTTTGACGCATTCCTTACCAGTCTAATTTTATGGCGGCTGACTTTTTTGGCAAATGAAAGCAAAGTGAAAGAGATGGTATTTGACCTCAGGATCCATTATTTTCCAGCCTAATTTTATGTTTTTCCTACATTTCCTTGTTTTTGGAGGATTCCCATAAATAACGAGTATTGATCACTCGTTTGCTTTCCTTTATTCTACCTTTGCTGTCTCCACGCGGTTCCCATGCAATTCAGAATTCAGGCATCTTGCCTCAAAATATAAATGAAAACCCGGTCCAGCTGCACATATTCTAATGAGTTGTTAAAATCACAATAATACAATTCTTCATTTCTTGAACCTACTGCAACTATTTTACACCCCTTTCATTGACATACCTACGAAATCTGCATATAAGCTTAGAAGTTTGAGCGTTAAAATACTTGCAGGAACCGAATTGCTACAATTTTTTTAAACGACATTTACTAACTAATCATCCCACGCCCCAATTAATTTGTACTAGTTCTGTAGTGGAAAACTCAATGCCTGCCAGCCAGTGTGAATCGATTGAAACAATTTTTAAGGTTGCAAATTACTAAACAAAAAAAAAAACACAAAGTTCTTTTGTTAATGCACACATATTTTCAACCCCAAACATGTTAAGTTAAGCATTTTTTTTTTTCCCGACAACAATAACATTGTTATAATTTAATGTATCCTATTATAAGAAAGAGGAGCTTAAAAAGGTTGTGTAAAGAACTAATAGATATACAGATTGGATTTTTTCACTGCAGGTGGGATTCAAACCCCCAAACGAGGGACTTGCCCCTTTTCAATGGCCACTGAGCTTTGGTTCAACGGTTGTTAAGCATTCACCTAATACTGCTTGACGATGCTGCCGTTCATGCTACTGAGATTTATTCCGGACAGTGCCAAATGGCAGAAGCACCCGGTCTCAGCATATTTTTCGTCAGCCAAACCAGCTGGTGATCAAGTCAAATTAGGAACTAATACGGTCTAATTAACAGCTTCTCTTGATTATTTGCTATTAAGTAGTATTCATTTACTATTTGTTTTCAGGAGATAAGTGGTGAATAAGAGGAGAAGGGAAGGGTGTAAAATAGTAGTAATAACAATTGAATTCTACCATGATGATACATAATGCACCTGGCTAAGAGAAATTACTCAAGCATCCGACTCAGTTAAAAGTTAAACTCAATTGGTTATAAGTTGAGTGGTGAAGATTGTTAACTAGTTTGAAAATAGGATACAGGACGACCATATGAAAAGAACGTAGGCACCCAACACAAAACGATGAGCAATGAGTTAAAAGTGTTTTAAAAACTTCATTAACCAGTCTGAAGAGCTTAGAGAGAGCAACGAGAAACTACTACGTCGCAGTGCTATTGTAAAATTGATGGAAGGTCAAAGTGTCCCACTAGAATATTTTAGAGTGAATGGCCCAAAAGGTCACTAAACTATTAAAAATGGCACCTTCTGGTCACCAAACTTTTTTTGTGGCCGAAAAGGTCACTAAACTCGCAAAAACTCTCCAGCGGAGTCATTTTACCGAATTTCAACGGTTCCTCATCCGGTGGCATGGGCAATGTGGAGTGGAGGAATATAGTAAAGGGGCAAAAATATCCAACAAAATATGGTAAACCTGTTTTTCCCTTAAAAGACGTGCCTTAGATCTAGAAATTCGGTGACTGCTCAGCTGTGGCAAGAGTTGTAGATTAAGATGGATGAATTATCTTTGGCCGGGCATCAAGAGAGGAAACATCACAGCAGCTGAGGAGGACCTCATTATTCGACTCCAATCCCTGCTAGGCAATCGTTGGTCACTCATAGCTACAAGATTGCCTGGTTGAACTGACAATGAAATAAAGAACCATTGGAACACTCGTCTGCTTAAGAGACTCCACAAAGGAGGAATCCAGCCCCAAAATAGAATTGATGGCCCTTAAGAAGCAGGGAAAGGGCCCTGAAGTCGAGGCCTACCACTATAGAATTGATGGCTCGGCTGGTGCATTCCTTGAGAGTGGCATCCAAAGATCGGAGCTGTGGATCGGCTTGGCAGGCGGCTTCGTAGGAGCTCAGATCCGGAGGCAACATCGTTAGCTTTTTCCCCATTACTACTACTATGGTTGCTGTGACTGGAGTTGCTGCCTTCTCGTTGCGGTGGGGTGAGCGTGCTCGGTCCCTTGGTTTTGCTAAATTGACTACCCATTTGAAAACTGGATGAATCCCAACTCCGAATCAGCTGTTTTTGCGTGTCTGTGTCTGTGAAGGTGTTAGCGGAGGAGTTTACTACTGTTTTTGGGTGGGTTATTTTCTATTTTCATTTGGTTTACAGGCAGTCACAATCACCCTTTTTACCACCGAAGAAGATGAAGTAAATCTCATTAGGTTGGAGGTTGGTCAACTTTGGGAATTAAACAATCTATTGTTCCAATAGCCTTTTGGACATTTTTGCCCATATTAGAATATTCGTTCAACCCAAGTGCTTTTGTCACCGGGTGAGAAACCGTTGAAATTCGGTAAAATGACTCCACTGGAGAGTTTTTGCGAGTTTAGTGACCTTTTCGGCCACAAAAAAAGTTTGGTGACCAGAAGGTGCCATTTTTAATAGTTTAGTGATCTTTTGGGCCATTCACTCAATATTTTATGCTTGGTAGCTATTGAATATAGGAGCCTAAAGCAGAGCTACTTAGACAGAATTCTAGGTACCTACAAGTCCTTCCTTTGTTTTAATTTATGGTTTGGATTCTTCCTTAAAAGAATCCAGCTGCTCATACTTTGCAAAAGAAAATGCTAGTGATTAGCGATTATTGATTAAGCGACTAATGATGCGTTAAGGTACCTTCCAAACTCTGCTATCATTGAAGCCGTGTACACTCATTTTGGGCTTCAAAAGCATACTACTATTTTGGTATTAGAGATCCCTAAGAAAACTTGTTATCAGCGACTTTTTCAGGTTAAAATTTATTGCCTATGCATACATATAAAAATATGGTAAGCTGAATTTGCATGATGATGAATGATTAGTACGTTGCAGTTTAAAAACTACACTCCCGTGCACACGTTTGCATATTATTAATAAATAAACACGCTAGCTACAATCATCAAGGGAGAAGCTGGGCAATCAATTTTTCCATATTTCCCGCTGAACATTTTTATAGTATTTGGTCGGCAATCAATTGATGATTGTAAATTAACATTTTTGTAACAGCATAACTAAATTCTAAGGTTGCTGAACCATGGCATGATCTAGTTGTGCACTAAGCTTTTGCAATTGATATACTTCAAAAAAAGTCGGTTATTGTCTGATGGATGGTGGGTTCTTTGCTAGGAAGGTAATCTAGAGTTGTTCTCCCGTCTTCTCCTACGTGGAACAGGTAGCGGTCCACGTTCTTACGAGTAATTTTGGGTTCTCAAACTTTTGGCTTGATATCAATTATGTGTTTATAGCCTCTTGATTACAAATAATATGTCTAATGAACGATCCAATCGCATACCACAAATGCCAGAGCATGAGAGCGAGATCCCGTTGAGAAAACATGGAAGGATGACGCAAACTAGTCAAAGCATTTCTTTCTTTCTTTTTTTGAGTCAACCCATGATCAAGGCTCAGGCGGAAAATTGTTTTTCTTTTGTGTATATCTTGCTGTTGGCTCGATATGATGTACCAAAGGGCGTCCATGTTGTATCATACCATCTAGGGTTGGTAGAATTTATGGTGTTTACTCTACTCGTCGGGACTTAATTTAGTTTTAGCCTGCCTAGCAGTTTTTGAAGGTCTCCTCCCGTAACTTGTAATCGGAATCCCCCCCATGCGTTGTATTTGAAAAGCATGATGCAGACTCCAGTGACCATGGGTTTCTCATTATTCAGAAATTTGTTTTAATCTGGAAGACACCTAAAGCAAAACCACCTGGTCAGATGAGTCATTGAATATGATCTAGTAGAAAATGAGACCTAGGCCGCGCTCTCCATTCATACGGGCCAGCCTCGCACTTGCCACTGGGCTATACTTTGCTTCGGGTCTTGGAACGAGTAAAAATGGATTGCAGTTTCTCAAATCTTGTCTAACCTCGAAGACCAAATTCCAAGAAAATACTCTCCTTTGAAATCCTAGCTGGCAAAAATGAGACAATACGCCTGGATTTTTTTAATGCCACCAAGCTTTAATGCTTGGGTGGTGACAATACTACCCGCCCAAAGGCTGATGGTTAACAATGAGACAATACACCAATGACATTTTAAGTGACAAGTGCAGCAAAAGGCTTTAATTAATATAGACACATTCATGAATACATTGAAACAAACTTTTGTAAGTGACAAAAGACAAATATAACTGCTTTTTATCTTAAAGCAGATCAAGTTGGCAGGCATCATGCAGCTAAAAATATGCTAGTTAGTTCTCCGGGAAGGAGAACAATGGCAAAGTAGAAAATTAAACACAATGTACATGGCAAAGACCAGCACACGGCAGAATAAGAGTTAAGCCTATGACTGAAAAAATGCACGCCCCCAATGACCAAATTTGAAGTGCAGGAGTTTAAATCTTGGATATGCCAGACAAGACTGGGAAGGAGGTCACTTCGGATAGCCAGCAGGCGGATAACCTGCAGGAGGATAGCCTTGAGCTTGAGGAGGTGGATAACCAGCAGGAGGATAGCCTTGAGCTTGAGGAGGTGGATAACCAGCAGGTTGCCCGTATGCAGGAGGTGGATATCCAACGGTGGGTGGATATGCCTGATCAAGGCGTGACATTTGCTGAACGGGTGGCACTGCCATAACTTGAGGACCAAACTTACCATCCCGTTTGTCCATTTCAACCTTGTGTTGTGTCTGCCATGGATCGTGTGCGATAGAAATAAGAAAGGGAAGAAATAGCAAGCAAATAAATAATTCTGTTCGACCGTTGGAAGTTCCAAAATCTTTTGAAGCAAAAGAATAGAAGTTCTTTTCAACTCCATCAACAAAGGAATCAAATCATGGAAATTGAAAAGCATTTTAAATTAATCAAACATTCAATTTGTCCATCTTCTGCATACCTGCATACACGCACAGACCCTGCAAAACCAAAGTAACAAAGATGATCAACACCAATTCCTGAGAATTGACTTCGAAAGCTTTGATTAGAAGAGGACTTGAAAAATCTTACGTGCAGTAGACCAAATCTGATAAGCAGGAAAGCAACTGCGAGGCCTCCGAGATTTCATCACTTCCAACAATCATTGCCACAATCGAAAATATGCAAGCAAGTTGTGAAAGGCAGAACATGAACCCCTAGGCCACAGAAACATAAATGATAAAAACCAGATAGCTATGTCATCAACTCAAAATCACAATAAGAAACACAGAAATGAAAGGCATCACTCACTCACATGCAGACACAGAGATAAACGCGTGAGCATGCATGCGCACACATACAGAGAGGGTGTGTGTAAGAGAGAGAGAGAGAGAGAGAGAGAGAGAGAGATTACGATAATGCAATTATCACATCGTGTAGTTTGTATATTGAACTCATCTTGCAACAAAAACCGAGTAGAAGCAACTGAATTTGCAAAGCACAGGAAAACCTGGAAAGTTGACAGAGAAGAATTATAACGTATTTAAAAGCACATTAAAACCAACAAATCCAAGCAGAAAAATAAAATGACAGTAGGTAAATACTGGTGAAAGTGCCATCTAGATGCAGCTCAAGAATGTACACTTAGTATAGATATTGATAGACTAAACAAGAGCTGATTCTCCTTTCTTGAATGAACGATGCCTTCAATAGGTTATTGTTTAAATGACTCTAAAAACATGCTTTGACCAATCACCAATTAAATAAAATTTCTGCAGCAAACTCAGAATCCAGAGTATGTTGCACTTAGGATAATAACTTAAGGAGCAAATTGACGAATTAGGCATTATTTGTTATGAACAAAAGAGAAAGATATCTGATGGAATCAAGCATTCTCATTTACCTCCAATAACCACCTCCCCTCCCCCCCCCCCCCAACAAAAAAAAGTTCAGACAAAAAATGACGGCTCCATTTGGATTAGCTGTTTTTAAGGGTGTTTTTGAAATATTTTACTGTAGCAATGTAAGTGAAAAACTTTAACTGTAGATGAGGCTGTTTTTGGTTTTTTTTTTTGGGTGTTTTTGAAGTTGTTTTTGGTATTTTTGTGGTTGTTTTTGTTTGTGTATTACTGTACCATTGTATATGAAAATCTTGTTTTTCAAAAAGTGACCAATCCAAATGCAGCCGACGTTTGATCAGATCCATGAAACAAATAATTTTACAGGCGGAGCCTTTTTAGTGTAAAAGAGGGCAAAACCAATAGTCAAAGACCTGCAGGCAAAAAACCCACTATGCCTTTTCAGTTTGAAAAGCAAAGGAATGTATAGAAGTTTGGAAACATTATCAAATATATTGCAAAATGGCTACTAGCATTGTCTACATCGTAAGGGTTTGTCCCCTAAAATTGCTTCATAAAAGATGACAATAACCTCCCATCTCTGGCTAATTCCATAAGAAGCCATCAGAAATTCCTGTTGAAATCCCCCTGGGGCACATCTAAAATCCATATTTACCAAGTTCTAAGGTTCACAAATAAGTTCTTTAATTCAAAAGATAGCCAGTATATAAGAAAGAAGAGACTTTTATCCACCTACATTTGACAAATAATTCTTTTGAAAATGAAAGGAATATAAGATTCCCATCAAATGTCACATTAAAAGACTAATACTAAACTAAAACGAGTCGTTCAAGTACCTCGGTGGCAAGGCACAATTCAGGGCATTTGCTTTCTCCACACCGACCACTGCAAGGCATATAACCCGCACAGCACACATACCTGTATATTAAATAAAAAATTATGTGTGTGAGAGAGGGAGAGAGAGAGCCAACACTAAAATTAAAACTAAAGTCATTTTGGGAATTCTACAGCAAACAGATCTTCAATTACCTTGACATATCATTGTAGAGAGCTCGTTTACGCAGCAAATATGATACACACGGCCCACTGCAATTTCAAAATTTTTAAAAAATGATTAATTTTACAGCAACAAAAAGAAATACTAATTCGCTGGATTGTAGACAATAAAATGAGTAGATAACCAAAACAAATTCTATTTGATGCGAAGAACCAAAACCAAATGGTAATAAAAAATGAAATGCATCTATACTTTTAACCAAGTCTAGCTTCCATCTATACTACACATGAAATGCACAATCAAAATCATTTTTATTTCAGTAGCAAATTTATCATATTCAAGATTTCTTCCAAGCATGCAAAGATACTTGACTGAAGAACAGTACATCATACACCCTTGAAACATTGGGTTATTCTTAAAAAGTCCTACAGAGAGAGATTGTTACAGAATTCCCTTGTAGGAAATTTTACCTCACCTAGCCAGCCTTAGCAAGTAGGACTCAGGCTATAGCAATAGATTTCAGGCCTTGACATGACAGTTGTACATCAATCAGGTGATACATTAAATGTTTTATTAAGCTTTGATGCAGCTGGGGACAGGCATCATGAGGCAAACTATTGACCTCTCACAAAGATGCATAACCTATTGCAACATTGACTAAGTCATCCTAAATTATAGATTCCAACAGCTTCCACCAAAATTAAACTCTTTACCAGACCTTTGAGCATTTGCAATACCATATTCCACAATACTTAGATCTACTTAGCCAGGTCATTCCAAATGAAGCTTTGACCAGAAGATACTAAACAAGTCTTTGATTTAAAACTACAACAAGGGGAAGCACTCACATGAGAATTCAAAAAATAGGCAGTATAAATGCAAGCCAATTAAGTATGAGGCCTCAGAATGGTAGCACAATTAGTTATCTTAAATTCACATGTCATGTTCACGGCAAAAGTCAAACTTGAGGCATATAATTAAAAAATTAATTAAACATAGTATATATAAGAAAATGGGAACATAATGGACAATGGGAAAAAGTATTTCAATCTAGACAAAAAGGAAAAACTCAAGATGAACCTAAAACAAGCCTGAGAAGTTAAGTTCACGATACAATACAATAAGTAAGTTCCAGGTTATAATATGAATTATCGCCTTTGCCAATGTTATGAATCAAATAGACCTGAAGTGCACCCGCAATGAAACACACACATTACTAGTTCCAGATAAACTTGGAACAAACTCTGACTTATCTGAGTTTGAACCAAACAGAGGGCATTAACTCCGTGGATACTAGTTTAGACCAGAGCCTTAACTTTTGTGTGGCATATGATTAAACAGAGTTTGAATCATTAGCTTCCAATCATCTCATCCTTCCCCATCCTTCCTTCCCTGGCTGCCCCTAACCCCTCTCTGAACTACAATGTCTTAATTGAAAACCTTTTGTTTTCAACAATTGATATTGTGTACAAGTCCGCAAGATCACTTACAACTTAGCAAATCTATTGAAAAGATCTCAGACAATAACAGAATAAATGTCGCATGCTCTCATTTAAATAATTAAGCAAATGCAGTTTTCAGATGTCATTATAACAAATCACACCAGCTTCTCACCACAAACTAAAGCACAGTTAGATTTTTCATGGACTAACTTAGTCAAAGCAAAGTCAACGCAACAGCATCGAGTCCCCAAAATCACAACAAAACAACAAAACCATAAGCTCATCCACAGGAAAAAATATTAATAATAAAAGAACATAAAATTTAATGCGAGGCACAATTTTGACGCGATCCTTCTCAACATTGAACAGCACAGTTAAATTAGACCAATCAGTATACGTACCACCAAAGAGCGAAGCAGCAATCTGCAAGGTAAACGTGAAAAAAATCAAATATTAATGCTTAAATTTATACATTTCGCATGCATAAATAAATCAATTGAGATAAAACAGAGGAAACCGAAAAAAAATTACGAACAAGGAGGATCGGCTTGAATTGCCCTCATCAGATCAGTGTGCCAGAGGTTGCGATAGTTCTGGCGGAGCTGCATCTTATCCATATACAGCTGCGATGCCATTTTCGAACTGTTCTCTTCTCACGCTCAGCGATCAATGAAACCCTAGGATTTTACTTCCCTTCTACTGGCTTAGATGTAGATGAAGAGGATTTTTCATTGACCGAGACGCGTTTCTGCTAAGTGGAAGTCAAAAAGGAGGACGCTTCCTCACCTCGTTTATAGTTGGACAACTATCCCTTTACACTCCCAAACTTGCAGTATTCTCTCGCATTATCCTAAACTTTAAATTTAAACACTTAGCCTCCTAAACTTTTAATTTTGAATACTTTATACCTTAAACTCTTAAATTTATTCTATTTAGGTCCTGTCAATGACAGCTTTTGTAAAATTACATGAAAGACCCAACAAATTAATGAAAATATACCGAAAGTAATCATAAGGTATCAAACTGTTATAACAAAAATAAAACAATACATTATCATTAATTTACAAAATCATTTATCAAATTAATTTTACTAACAATATTAGTAATTGAGACTAAGTAAATAAATAATAATGTGCTCAAAATGGTCAAAAAAGCTAAAAGATCATAGTTGAAACAAAATAGTACATTATCATTAATTTTTATTGCCTTTTATTTAATTAATTTTTGCCAATATAATCATTAATTGGATTCAAATGGGACAAACTTGAGAGTTTAGGATGTAAAATATTCAAAATTAAGAGTTTAAAATGTAAAGTATTTAAAATTAAAATTTAAAGTATAAAATGAGAGAGTGATACAAATTTAGGGATACAAAATGGAGTTACTCCTAATAGTTGCCAAATCGAAGCAAGTCAAGCTTCCGTGGAGTTTCTTAGTGGCAACGGTACCGAGATTTTTTTGAAGTCGTAACGCATAACTCGGCAATTTCTCGGGAAACTACCAACTAAGGCCACGTTTGGTTTTCCATACATTAAGGCTAAATACTTTACATTGAGATGTATAAAGAAATAATTTCACCGTCTTGGAATTTAGCAATTTCTGGGAAAACTACCAACTAAGGCCACCTTTGGTTTTCCATGGCATACATTAAGGCTAAACACTTTAGAGGTAATTTAACTAAGGCCACGTTTGGTTTTCCATACATTAAGCCTAAATACTTTAGAGGTAATTTCACTAATGAAGGCTAAATACAATCAGATCATGGAAGCAG
Source organism: Coffea eugenioides (assembly GCF_003713205.1). NCBI lineage: Eukaryota > Viridiplantae > Streptophyta > Magnoliopsida > Gentianales > Rubiaceae > Coffea > Coffea eugenioides. The sequence goes on along the minus strand of NC_040042.1, from coordinate 45,702,081 downwards.
CAAAGTGTTATTTGGAAGCTTGGTTTTTTACCAAGTTTGTATAATACTAGTTTTTTAATAACTTTTGTTACGGGAACCCCAAAAAATTTATCAAAATTTTTAACCAACACACTTCAAAAATACACAAAAAACTTTTCCTTCAACTTTCTTCTTTTTCCTCCCCCACCCAACCCACCATATCCTCCGCCGCCGGCCACCACCTCCACCACCGCTTCCGGCGCCAGTCACTATTTTGGCCGCCAATTCCGGCCTTCCTCTTTTTTTTTCTCTCTCCCTCACCCCCTCTCCTCCTCTCCCCTCCCCCTTTGACCAATCTGTTGGCGCCCTTCTGAAAATTTTTTCCTTTTTTTTCTCCCTCCCCCCTCCCCTCTTCGCCTTTGCCTTCCCCGCCATCCTCCCCCTCCCCCTCTCTCTTTGACCGATCTAGTTGCGTGACCAGATCGCAAAGGTGGAGAGGGGAAGGGGAGGGGCGGTGGGGGAAGGGAGGGGAAGGGGAGGAGCCCGACCAGATCGCGTTGCGAAGAGGGAAAGGGAGGGTGGCGGGGAAGGGGGGAGAGGGGAAGGGAGAGGGAGAAGAGGGATGGCGGGGAAGGGAGAGGGAGGGGTGGCTGCCATGGAAAAGAAAAAAAAGCAAAAAAAAAAAAAAGACAGATCAGAAAGTTGCTGCCATGGAAGTCTCGGGAGAGGGAACATGGGAGGGAAGGGGGAGGGAGAAGAAGCGGGAAGGGAGGAAGGAAAAGAAAAAAGAAAGAGAGAAAAAAAAGAAAAAAAGAAAATGAAAAGGAAAAAAAAAATTTTATCTTACAAAAGTTTTTCTACAACTTAGGAAAACCTCATTCCATCAGCTGGGCCATAGGATGGGAGAGTCCAATAACGCTCAATACTAATATTTAATTTCAATTACAACAACTCTATCCAATGAAAGGTCGATGATGTGATCCAGTTTAGGAAAACCCTTTAACACTCATACGGCCTTGTTTGGAAAGTAATTTTTTTCCAAACAAATTTTTTCGCATTTCATGAATATATTTTCTAATCGTTTTTTACTTCACGTATATCAAATCGTTATAGTATATATATATTTTTTAACAAAAATTTCCAAAAAAAATCAATCCAAACGAATTCAGTACAATTCAATGCGAAGGGGAAAGGTGTTAGGAAGTACCAGAGAAAGTCTCACCACTTAAATTGAGCTTTGAGATGAGAGAATCCAATAACACCTAGTATCAAGACATAACTCCTTTTTGATGGTTGTTTTAGAGCATTTAAAAAAAAATTGCAGTAGTATTTAATCATAAACATCAAAAGATAGTTGAAAAACATGTTTAGCCTCTCTAATATTTTTTTTCTAATCTTTAAATAAATTCAGTGTCTTGTGAAGTATCAAAACTAATTTCTTTTAGTTTTCCATTTAAAGGAAACATGATGAATTTGAAATGATAGTGAGATAACAAGGCTAAATCTTTGTCATGTTTTGACACTTGTATTAATTTAACAGATGAAATAATTCTATCTATACTTTGCCTAGGCATTTTTGAATTTTCATGATTATCAATACGTTATATTATAGCACTTCTGTCACAACTTTAATACTCCTGGTTTTCGTATTTCAAAATCACGTGTTTTAATGTGTTGTAAAACTTCCGTCACATGTAAGTATTTCATAACTTTAACCATTGTCATCTTTGTTATTTTTTCAACGTGTTAAATTACTTTGAATAAACTCGTCATCACCTACTATTATCAGCTCTCCGCCACTTTAGTTGCTGTTGTAGTATTTTTATCAAGTGTCCTTTTTTTAAAATACTTCCAAAACGATTGGTTAATTACTATGAGCAAAATTTGTCGCGTTGCATCTACGGCCATTATTGTTCATTACATTGTAGAATACTTATTATTTTCTCTTTGAGTAATATTTTTCTTTTTCCTTTCCAATTTTGCTATAAAATTGAGCATTTTTGTAGTTATTATGATTTTCAAAATTCGTGATCAAATGATCAATCCACAAGTAGAACAAGGATTGTGTAGTTAAAAGGCTTAAAGCAACACTTCGATTGCATTACAAACTGAATGACTGTGGAAGCATTGGCATTCTGACTTCTGAGTGAGGAATATAAACTTCTTCCTCCGTTCAATGAAATTTGCATAAAATTTTCCCCTCCTGCATAGTGTATCTGATCACTACAATACCTAAACATTTATCTGTATTACTACATATTTCCAATTCAAATTTGGACAGAACAAGAATAAAGCTTCAAATTTCTCTCAAGACACAGCAAATTTAACTCCTCAAGCTCCAACAGTACATATTTTTAGCACGGAAAGTGCTGAGAATACTGCTATTACTCGAGAAAGATGGACAATGGAATGAGTTGTTGAAGCTGATTTCGCATATCACAGCTAAAACAAGTTTGTTTGACGTTACAATTGTACAGTAATAGAGAAAACCTGCCATACGGTCATACCAACACTAGTTTTTGCATATGAAGAAACCAAACAGAACCTAAAGGGTGCATGACATTAAAGTAACTGGTTTTTCAATTCCAAAAATAAGACGAAGTTGAGGGATTTAATTGGAGATTTCCTCTTAATAATGCCTTGTATAAACTCTGGTGCTCTGGTCTTCTTCAGCTGTTCTGTTTCTGAACATTTTGAGGCCAGGCCTGGGTGGGGAGTCCTATTTTCATTTGGCCTCTTCCTCACAGAAAGAGAGAAGGGATTGAGTTGCTTTTCTAGTGGTACTTCAGAAACTCACTCACAACTCTCTTTCGTTAGCGTGTGATAGAGAAAGCTATAAGAGAAAGGAGAGAGAGAGAGAAATGGGATTCTTGTCATCTTCCTCAGTTGTGGACAACAGCTCTGATTAAAGAAAAAATAAGGCAGAGCCTCCGCAGTGTCCTTAATTGGCTATCTTTTGTCTTCGCTTCGAACAACTTGTATTGACTCCCTTTTCCACAAGGGGCCATCCTCCTTTAGGCTGCAAACCTCTTTAAATAGAGAGCTTTCCCCAGAGTGATTTTTCATAGCGTCAACGACTCAACAATGGCTTCTGATCTCTTCGTCTTTGATAACAGCTTTTTCTCTGACCCCTTTTCTCCTTTCTCCGACTCATCTGTCGATCCTCAGCATGATTTCTTCCAAACCTTTGAAGACAGCCTTAATAACCGTAATAATAACGATACTAATAGTAATAGAATTCAAGAAAACAACTCTGCCGATGAAACAACCTATTCTCTTGACCAAATTGCATCTGCTCTTTCCTCATCCTCACCACCTAGTCATCAGCTTGAAAATCTCTCAATTTGTCAAACGGCCCAAAATTTCCCAAATGCAAATGATTCAGATTACTTTCTCCTGGAGGTGATTAAAACAGAGGAATATCAAGTCCCCTTAGAAACCATTGCTGCCTTTAACAATCCGTTCGTGCCTCAGAACAATACTGCTGATAATGTGGTTAAGCTGATGCAGAGGAGTTACAGTAGTAACTCCTTTGATGGCAAGCCCAACTTTTTTTTCCACCAGAGGTTTGATAGCCTAATGGAGTCTCCAAATATGCAGTCCCAAGTCATGAATCCTCCTGAAAACAACTTATCTACTGGTCAAATGAGAAGGGTTTGCAGCACCGGAGATTTACAGGTAATCTTACAATTATTCGAACGTGCTATTTGCACCTTTTTGTACTGAATGCAGCAAACAAAATTTGCTCTGTTTTTTCAATTTCTTTTTTCCTGGTGTAAAAAAAATCATACTTAGTATACTATATTTGAGAATAAACGACTAATTCCTCTTTTGTTGTGAAGGTGCACAATACCCCATCTAAGAATACTCTGTCTTCGAGCCCACTTTCTACAGACGGGTCATTCCTGGAGGAAGCAAACTTCAAAGTGGGACGCTACAGTGCAGAAGAGAGGAAAGAAAGGATTCACAGGTACAGAGCGAAAAGAAACCAGAGAAATTTCAACAAGACAATTAAGGTAAGAGTGCCTTTTTCTTGGTTTATCAGTTCGCAAAGCTTCGAACAGTGAGATCATAACAGTTAGCATCATTTAAAAAGTTACGCTGATCATCATGCTAATTAATAATAATTAGGTACGGTGAAAATGTGGATGGTAAACTTAATTTGGTGTCTTGCTCTTCTTGTGATGCTCTCGGATATTGCAGTATGCATGCCGGAAGACACTGGCCGACAATCGACCGAGGATACGTGGCAGGTTTGCACGTAATGATGAAGCTGTAGAGATTCCCAAAGCATCCATGTTTACAAGTACTAGATATGAAGACGAAGATGATCTTTGGGTAATATTATTCTCTTCCGCATGATCTTTAATGCATAGTTAATAATACAACTAAAGTATTATCCCAAGTTGGACTCGCCCACTTTCAATCCATAGTTTATTTACTGATAGTAACTTTGTGCGAATGAGTGACAATTTTATCTCAAAATTCCATTGTGTATATATATATATATTTTTTCTAATTTAACAATAGTTTCATCGACGATTGATTGATTTAATACAGATTGAGGGATTTCAGGAAGAAGATGATGAAGGGTCAGCAGTAGGGAGATCAACAAAAATATTTTACAACAACTTGGGATCAGCAGCAGCCGAACAGTACCAATATTACAGCTACTGATGGAATGATGATGACGGCTTTGGTCTTATATGTTGCTGCTAAAGCTTTTATCAATTAGTAGGAGGGTTAAGTTGATTTCACACGACCAGGAAAAGCTTGTAGGAGCAAAAAAAGAAAGTCAGAAGGCGTTTATTCAATAAACAAGAAAAGGTTAGGTGTAAGTGTAATGCTGACTGCTGAAGTTAATATGGGGTTTCAAAGATTAATTAGGCAGCACTGAGGAGTCTTCACCACTCAGCAAGGCTATGACATTTAAGTTATATATTAGTTTTGTAATTTTCTGCAGGAATTTTAATGTAGTTATAAATAGTGCCATGTGCATCTCGTTGTTGTTGTCTTTTTTTTTTTGGCTCTTCAATCATCATATCTCAATCTGTAAATAGGGCGACGAATGATTGCTCCATTTCCCCGAATAATGTTGTAGAACAGTTCGTCAACTGTCTCTTTTCCGTTGGTTCTGTAATATGCTTTCATAGTTTCACTTCAATATTATGTGAATATTCCACGCAAAATTACTTTATATCGAGATCGAGGCCATGCATGCAAGAAATCACATTTGAGCTTGGGCGGGCGCAAGTAGTAAGGCAGACGCCCCAGCCCTTAGTTTCAATCAGAACCACCCTAGCCTAGAAGTATTTCACAGCCAATTAGTGGTTTGAAAAGTTACCTTGATGGTTGATTCTACTACCATTTTTACATGTATGAAAGTTGGGATTATTGAGCTACTACCAGATTATCTTAAAGAGATCTCTAATTGGAGCAAATTTTCGATTATACTTCACTTTGATACAACAATCTCCCAAAGCAAAAATTAAAAGACACATGCAGCAGTACGACCGGAACTCCCCAGTTTCAATCTTGCTTTTAGGATTTTCGTTCGTTGATAATTAATGATTAATATCATCATCGAATTCATTTGCCCTGCAATGGCGATTGCAGAATCAGAATCGATGTTCTACAGACTAAAAAAGGGGAATATATAGTTTCGATTGACTACATTTTCTTATTGCTACATATGATGATGATGAACACTCGAAAGGGGTTCGCCCTCTACTTCAGCGAGTCATTAAACTAATCATAAGGTGCTTAAGATCTTTGTTTTCTTGGGAACACAGATTGTAGCGGAATCTTGCTGTATAGAATGCCTAGATCCTCCTCTACGCATACCATTTACTTTGCTTACTAAATCGTTTAAAATATACCTATCAACCATCAGCCAAGGCATAACAATCTTTGAATTCATTTCACTAACAAAAGATCTTGCTTTTTAATTTAATATAGCCACTGTAGGTAGCTGCTCTGTTTTTTTTTTCCCCCGCTTTTCTTTTTCACTTCGTCTTGATATTTTCTGGGATTACGTAATTTAGGCCAAAGTTCAAATCTTAGGCAAATCAAAATTACAGGAAAGAAAAACATGTGAAACTACTTCGAACAGTTCTTCAGTACAAAGTAGCTCTATTGCCTTTGGTCTTTTTTTTTTTCTTTGTCCTCCTCCCTATTTTAAACTCAGTTGGATTCAAAGTAGACAAGATAATTTGTACTCCATGCCATTATTCTGCCTTGGAAAGCTTATTTCTTGCTACGAAAGTTGTTAATTATTAGGCTATCGACTCAAGTGATAAAGCTGTCCGGCAGATTGTATAAATTAATGCTGCCTTGGATGAAGAGTAGCGACCTGTATCACCATATCAAGTTGCAGGACTGGCAAGTACTAGAGGAATCCGCAATCTTGAATGATTAAGAAGTTTGCTGCGTCCAATAGCACAGAAGTTGCAGAGGCGATTCCTGAAACAATACCAACTATACTGCCACTTGCATGAAGATATCACAACACTGGTTGTTTTTTTTTTTTGTGTTTTGGGAGAGAGGGGGGGGGGGGGGGGGTATCAATATTCCTTCAAACTCAATTTGTTGGGCAATTTGGCTCAAGATCAAAAAGCTGTCTTCTTTGGTCACCGTTTATGTGTGATATTAATTTGATGCAGATGTTACCCAAGATATTTCTTGATCAACTACCGAATTCCACATCACTCCTACAACACTTCTCTTTCTTTGACAATTGACACCCAATCATCTTTCGCTTTCCCAACTTCATCACGGCATGCATTGCGTAAATTAAGAATAAAATTGAATTTATTCTACACATAAATTAGTCAACAAAATTTTCTGGTGAAGTGCAGAGTTCTTGATGCCCAATGGGTTGTACTACTTGGCTGAGACTAATGGAGCCCATAAAAACAAAACTAAGATTGGTAAACCACAAAGAAAATAATGAACTCCGACAATATTCCATCTATCGTTTTCTCCTTCTTCTACAGTTCTACTGGATATTAGAAGTAAGTGAGTGACTGCGGTTAAGTGTATACGTACACTGATTATGAAAGGAGCAAAAAAGAAAAATGTCCACTTGTTCATCTCATAGTCAGTGCAGCCACCAATTTGGTTCCTCATGTTGACTACTGCAACCAATTTGTGATGTTGTGCTGCACTAATCAGTTTCTTTAACTTCATCATTGGTTTTCTTTTCATTTAACGAACAGTAATGCAGTCTTTGATGTTTATAGTTTTTCCACATGATTATACAGCCTCATAACCAAATCTGGCCAAACAAATAAAAACTAGGACTCTTAATGCAAGATAAACAATAATATGCTTTCAAACACTTTATGGAAGGCATACGCAGGACATGGGACCTTCATCAGCCCAATCAGAACTTAGTCAAGGAATTTCAAAGCCTATGATCTAGCTAGGAGACAGTTTCTTGAGTACATCCTATATAATATAACGACTATACTTGTTTCAGCCCTTTTTGTTGCTGTCAAATCATTATGGTCATAATCATGATTGTTTGCAATTAGCCTGAGGTCCTGGTAGAGCGTGTGCTGCGTAGCTTTCTGTGATGTTCTAGCAATTTTGGAAGAAGAAAAAAAAGCAGGAGAATTTTTCATTCATTCGTTTCTAACGAACCTATAAAAAACGATGTCACCGGCTGGCATCATAGTCGGGCAATTGAATGCCAACTCCGTGAGTTTGCAATCTAAGTCGGGCTTCCAACTTTACTTTGATGGTCGAGTTTTGCTCATTCCCTAAGATGATCAAATCACTGCTGCTGGAATCCTGAACGTTTGGCATTTAACCCAGCATTATACAGGGTTCTGTCGAATTCAACACTACTTTTATTTGCCTTTTTGGAAGGCTTTTTTTGCATAGTTTAAAATGCGATGCCTTTAGCAAGAAAGAGATTCTTTGTCTTGAAAGCTGAAACCTTGCCACAAAAATATATTGGAATCACCCTTAACAAGCTAAGAATAATGGATATCAACTTTGAGACACAGTTTTACCCATTACTAATAAGATGACCCTTCCCTTTATAAAAAGTATTTTAGCGTCAATCAGTAAAATGAGTGCCAAAAGCTATGACCATTTAAGCAAATATTTCTTGCTCCAACTGACACCTATGATAGAACACTGGCGGTGAAACCGAAAGAGGAATCCCCAAAAGTCTGAAAAGGGAATAGAAATAGACGAATCCCATCCATTCACAGCTATTGATATGCTTTAATTTGGTCTTGAATTAATCATGTAGAACAGTTTTTGTGTTATGACTTCCTTCTCTTGATATCATCATAAAATTCCAAGCGTATCTGATCAGAAAGAGTGAGGGACAGATCCGTCTCAGTTAATGGGGAGAGCAAAATGGAAAAGAATTCTTTTTTATTTGATCATCAGCCTCCCAACTAACAAATTACAATGATTCCACAGCTACTCATTTGACCAGGACAGTATAGACAGAAATTCATATTCATATTGTATATTATACAAGTACTTCAATATCCTATCGTTGCTCTCCTACATATTAGTTGATGATTGGCTGATAAAATTAATAGAAAAAGATAGGCGAGAACTATATGTGCCAGTTTTTGCTCTCTGGGGCAGGGGGAGATGCTGCAACGAAATGAGGGATTGATAAAGTTCTCATCTGGCTTGTCCTTTTATTCAGTCCAATAAAAGTAGTGTTATTCGGATTCCATGGAAGAATTCAGTTTCTTCAACACTTTTTTTTTTAGTGTTTTTCCTAACAATTATTAGAGGGACAATCATACCTTGTTTGTACACGCGCACGAGTGGTAGTACATTATTTTTGCTTGGACCTTTATTTTCGAGTGTCTAAAGTAATCCTCAACTCATGAATCATGATGATGAAAAATTAAGCAAAACAGAGAATCTTTGGGAAAGAAGCAATAATGTAGCGTAAACTTAAGTTTGCAGGAAAGGGTTTTGTTTCGAGGTAATACGTTCAAAAAATTTTAGCACAACCATTTCAGGCCTTCACTTCAAAATATTTTAAACAGTAGAGACATAATAATGTGATCATCAAGATTGCTCCTTTCATACATAATCAAAAAAGAAGCATCCAATTCCAAGTAAGGATGAGGCTGCGGATTTCTCAGTCAATGACACGGTAGTCCTGCTTCCCTTGACTTGTAGGAGCTCACCGCAGTTGGTTACATCAGATTGACAATGGCATTTCAACAAGTTCCCCAAGATTCTGAAATGAATTATGACGGAATTCAAGATAAGAAGGAACTGCTGTCGGATACTGGTGAGAAAACTAATCCGGATTCATCCAACAGCTCCTAATTTGGCTTTCTCTTTGTGTTATTTGCCATTTCTGTGTCCTACTCAGCATAAGCCTGTAAAATTTGCAGAATGGTGAATAGAGATGGCTTCCGGTTGACTAAACCTAAAGATGGGTACATCAGAGCAAAACGTACAGTTATTCTGTCGAAAACTTTCTATAATTTGCCCCACACACACTTAGTCCTACTTTACTGCAAATAATTCTCTATTCTTCTTGTCTCCACTATGAAGGGGACTGGAATTGAATCTATGTTGAAAAAAAATAAAACAAGTAATTATTATGCTTTATGGTGTCTCAAACTCTCTCTTCTTTCTGGTGTTTTACGTTTAAAAAACCAGAAGATTACACAAGGAGTCCTGAATTTGGTCTATTTCATTATACTATTATGCAAGTGAATCTTTGCCTCGCTTGGTAAAACATCCACCTTTTTCTTTTCCAATAACAGATAGGCAGAATAATTAGTACCTCTCTGTGAGGGGGACTGGAGAGGGTAGTACACTACACTAGTATTCATCTGTAGGGCATGCAATATGCTTGAGCCTGAAGCACAAGGAATGTCCCAAAAGCAGTCAAACGCTAAAAAGTCCCTAGGTCTCTGCAATGCAACTCCCATCGTCTCGAGAATCCGTAAAAGACAAACATCATTTCAGTTCGCTTTCGGTTTTTCAAAGGAAAGTTGTTTCTTTTTTGGTAATAAGGAAAGTTGTTTCTTAAAAGGGAAAACATCAAAGAGGGTAAGAATGAAGGGTGCAGTAAAATGCGAAACCAATGCGAGCAAGTAAGTTCATGTTTCTCTTGATTGCCTCTTTGAGTGTCCCGGTTCCCCTCCCCGTCTCCCACATCGGTTAGTTTAGTGAGTGTGAGTCAGTACTTAAGCTCTGTGGTAGACCATCTCAAATTACCGGCTTTTGGTGGTTTACCGTGGTTAAGTTTAGGTTCTGGTTGATATTTGATAAAAAAAAAAAGTAAGTTCATGTTTCTCAAGGGAAAAAGGGAAGGATGAAAAGCACAAGAGTGAACGCAACGATCTTGTAAAACTTCGAACCATCATTAATCTGATAGATAGTACAAGAAAGGTCATCATCTTTCGGAAGGAAAGGATAAAGAGAGAGAGAGAGACAACTCTTTCTAACACGACACGGGGAAGACCCCAATGCCTATTTTGCTTGCTAGGAAATTTCTGTGTCAGTTTTGTCGTCTTTTTATGGGGTTTCCACCAACTTCAGAGACAGTGACACAGCTACCTAATCTGTTGCTGGCGGCTTTGTTTTTTTTTTTTTTTTGGAAAAAATGGAGATTGAACTCAACTTACAGCGACTTGTTTGGAAGCAGCAAACCAATAGTTAGTCGTAATGTTGCGCAGTATATTCATGTTTACTTGAATATTTTGCATTACTTGCTGAATTGCTTTAAAGGCGTGCTGGTGGAAGGAAAATTTGCAGCCGTTATCTTAGAGGTGTAATGGATATTTAGGTCAGCAAGACATTAACCATTCTAGATTTCTAGTGATGACGGACATCAGTTAGAAGGTATGTTTCGCTCTTGATTTTATTTGTGGCAGCCAGAAACAAGGCCTTCGACAAATTGTCTTGTGTTGTGAAGTCAACTCATTATCGTTAACTTACCGCCTTGGTAAAGCTTCACACTTCGGGAAGATTAAGAGCAGGTTAACTGTGAAAATTGAATGACGCAGAAGAAGAAATGGGATCTGTGACATGATTGAAAATCATACAAGGTCAAGGTCAACTCATTATTTCTCATACAAGATTATTGAGAAATATGTTAGGTAAATATTTCAACATTTTCTCCATGAAAACTCAGCAATCCAAACATAGCGCAAAGCTGCAATAACCATATTCGCTTCGCTGTAAATCTTTAGCAAATGCATTTTTCCTCTCTTGGTCTGGCAATTTGTCAAGATCCTTGTCCGCTGATAAGGGTAAAACTATGGCGCCATTAATTTTACAATGAATGTAAAGTTGAAATATCAGAAACAACATTTTCACATGAAAACCTAGCAGCGGGGTTTGACTTTGCATTCTCGGACGTTTTCAAACTAGTTAGCCTTGGAGTAAATCGGAAGGAAACAATAATCAGATTTCGTGCAATGAATTATTGCCCATGAAGAAAAAAGCAAGTAGAATTTGATTACCCAAAAACTTCATCCATGCGCAATGACCAAGAGTAATACTAATTGACTTCCCAACTTACGTGCTTTGCTCGCAGTTCAAATGGTACGACTTTTTTCAACCAGATGCAGATTTTTCAGTCCCACTCAAGACACGAAAGTACAAAACCAACCCACTACCTCTGATGTTGTGGCACTCCAAGGTTGCGGGATGCTTTTTTTTTCTCCTTGTCCATTGAAGGGGAAGGGGAATTTTTTAGTACTCTGCACCTGAGGAAACACAATCACACCAACACCAAACTGCTGTTCCAGTGGCCCTACAGGGGACAAATTGACCAAAGTTCAGAAAAATCACCCATCACCCACCGTGTGTCTACATCAAACTGATGTGCTGCAAAATCAGTCAACGAGAGCGAAAGAAATGCCTTTTAAACAGTAAAACTTTCTCGCATGGTACATTAGTGACTGAATGCTTCTTGTTGACAAATCAATTTACCCAGCACAATGGACAGAACTTCATGCCACATTTTACGAAATCTTAAAATCATATGTGATCTCTTCCCTGTTACAAAGCTTGATATATCTACGTATAAGACGTTCTTGTTATTAGTTCTTTTCACTAGGTAGTCACAAAATTGTCGTCATGAATACACAAGAGGGGCATATATGCCTCTCTCTGCATGTCTGCTTCTGTCACCTTCTCAAATAGGGATATCAAAGCAAATAACCACCACCAAGGGTACATGATGGTTGCAGAAGACATTCAGAAGGTTTAGTCGTCTGCTTAGCCAAAGCGCTTCTTGAACAAATGATGTCTCTTGGATGGATCCTTTGGCTTGCTCTTCATACCATGCCCAGGTCTTCTCTGTCCAGTACTGTAGCAGAAAGAGTGAAGAGATCGTCAAGGGTTTTCATTTGCAACACATAGCAGGCTACCATGGAGACGAATAAGATCAGAAAGTTCAAGACGCGAGAGAGGAATTCAACAAATTGAGAAACTGAGGAATTCAACAAATTGAGAAACTGACACCCGTTGCTTGATCATATGACTCGTTCCAAATGTATCAAAAGCGGACAAATATGAGTACCTATACTTACTAGCAACTGGAAATATGTTTGACCACATTATATCTCGGGTCAATTGCATTGTTGTTAGCTCATAGAGCAACTTAATGTCATGAAACTAAGCTAATATGGTTCTATAATATCATCGAGTCCCAGATTTCACATTTATTTGTGTTGCAATGAATACTTGTTCACTCCGTCTCAAAACCTAAATTGCATTTTAGAAGAATATTATCTTGTCAAACTAGAATCTCTTTATTCTTCTCCCCAGGACTTTGCCAAGTAAGTGCATCATGTATTAGATAATATTCATGAAACTTATGCCGTACAACAAGCAAAAGTTATGCATTGAAAGTGACCATACTTGTACTCCATATAAACCATCCCACTTGCTCCTGACATGGCACTCATAGATCCAGCAGATCGACGGGCTTTTTGGAGGGCCATGCCATCTGCATCTTCTTCTAGTTGTTCCAAACCAACAGCATCATCACCCGCACTCAAAACCTTTTTGAGACAGAAAGAACATCAATGCCTACAATGTTGTTTGCGAGGAAACAATGTCTCATAGAGAGAGTAAGGAGAAAAACCTTTCCAAGAAGTGCAAGTTGCTCATCAAGACGATGATAGCTCAACTCAGGCCCTGAATCAGGAGGGGGCAAGCTGGTGATGACCTGCAAAGAAACTAATTACTCATGAACAAAGCAGAAGTCGCAATTCAAAAGTAATTGTACTTCAAGCAGATTAGAATAAAAAAAAAAAACTTACAAAATCACAGAGTCATGTAATGAAGATATTCAAATCCACAAATATAGAGATGCCAGAAACATAAAAGTTACATCGGTAAGCCAGAAAGCTTTACCTTAAAACTGTAACCTTGATCAATCAAGAACTGTTGCCTCTTTGTTGAGTAATACATCTCCTGAATTAAGATAAGGCAAACAAAAATCACAAAAAAATCCCATAGACTGAGGAATGCAACGGCAAGTGAACAACCAGTAACCCCCATATATGCTTACAACCAGTAAGGTTCAGCAGAGTGTTAGGACGTGTTGATTAGCAGAAGATTTAACTCACTTGTGTATCTGTAGAAACAAGAGAGTAGAAAAATGCATTATACTCCTCTTTACCCCCTGCCATCCTATCTTGAAGCCGCCCCTGTCAAACCAAAAGCAAACTTAGCAAAATCATTACCCATTAGTTAATAGGTTCAAACTGGCTAACAATGGAGCAGAAGATGTGTAAATGGACATATGTCACCAAGTAGTTAATCAGGTCTGTGCACTCACATAGCAGATTCCAATTTCCAAAGCTCATGCTCAACAAACTCACAATAGTGATAAAATGACTTTAATTATGTACGGTGCTTCAAAAATAATTCTTTTTTATTTTGTCATAGAAGAAATTCCTTCACAATACATAAAGCGGGAAGAAGGTTAAGGTATCTTAAGGGATGCCATCAGCTTATATTTAACTGTAAATAAAATCTGAAATCCTGACTAACATCTAAGGAGCAGGAAGAAAATTGGCGTATCTTAAGGGATGCCACAAGTTTACATATAACTGTTAATAAAATTAAACATACGGAAGGGATGCAAATGGTAAAGTGACAAAAGCCACAAGCATAATAGAACTAGAATAGAATCCATATCTTTCAACTACAGACAGCACCTTGGCCCTGAGAATACGTCCAAGTCGTTGAGCTTCTTGACGTCTCGAACCAGCATGTGATGAGATTTGAATTATCACATTCGCCTCTGGTATATCAATTGAGTTATCACCTACCTGTCAATAGAGGTATGATCTCCATTGATTAGTATCAAAATTCAGAGTCACATACAATTGATTCAATTAACTCTTTAATATTTTTTATTTTTGACAATTCAACTAACTTTTGAACCTATGTTCACTTCAAAATGTGGTATCCAACATGTAAATTTTCCCTATAGTAAAGTTTACATCTGCTCAAGGATAATCACAGACAAATACAGAAAATAATCTCCATGACTACACAAACTGCAATGATGAATTTCATTATTTGGTAGCATACCTTAGAAAGGAAGATAGTGTTCACATCGCGACTAGTTTTGAATGCCTCAAGAATCTTCGTCCTTTCAACGTGGCTGCATTCAACATATATTCACTGTCACTAAAAGTTGAAGCAAAATAAAAGCATGTAATCAGCAAAACAACGCAAACCTGGTAGCACCATAGATCATAGGTTTCCTAAGCTTCATTGCATACTCCGTAAGAGCAAAAAGATTGTCGGCAAAAACAATTATCTTATCGCCACGCTGCTGCTCGTGGAACCGGATCAGAAACTCACAAGCCCGAAACTTATTTGGGTTCATGACATAAAGTGCCTAGAAAAAATTGGAAATGAATATTTCAGGCAAACAAATAAAGCAACATATAATATTACCAAGTCAATAGCCAAAAACAAAACATCCACATCTAGAAAACAACACATACAAGTTCACTAATACAGAACAAAATCTACTTCCAGAATAAATCAGAAACTACTAAATACTGAAGTATGTAGTATGAGTTTGTGACTTTGTTCCTCTTTAATAAGGTACAAAAACAATATGGATCTAAAGTTTCAAAAGAAAGAAATAATAGAAACTGAACTGACAGAATTCAACACCTTCCAAAAGTTTGCATCATGTTAAGGTACCATAGTCACTCAAGCTCAATAACTTAAATAGAAAACCTTATTGATTATCCACATGTAGCAGAGATCAAACCTCTTAAAGTAAATTTATATGGAAGAGTGAAGAAAAGAACCACCATACATCAAAAATTTATATATCTGGCCAGTAAAATGCTTTCCTTTTCACACAAGAAAGATTTTATTATTCCCTGGCTGATTATCACTCATGACAACCAGCAAATTGTTGACAATATGATTCATCTTTTTTCAAGAATGTTGGTTGAGTAAGTTCCATATCTCCTTTTCTCCTTAATGACACACTTGAAATAAATATAGTTTCACACCATTTATCTGAAGTTATGTTAGCCAACTTCTTGAGTAGAAAAAGAAAAGCATATCTTGCACACAAAAAACCTGCTTCTTCTTGGAGTTTTCTTTCTTCAAATATTCCGCAAAAAACTCCTTTGTCATCGGACACCAGACCTCAGCACATTGTACATTTGCAATGAATCCGCCTTTCACTAAATCCAACCAATTTGCCTCGTATAACTTGGGGCCAATAAGGAAGTTCAAATCTGTGATCCTTTCGTCCTCTCTCACAAGTGTAGCTACAATTCAACAATAGATGACTAGCATCACTTCCCACTTCATGTGTTGATTCAGACATGACAAAGGCAGAATAACTCATTAGCTAAATTCTTACCAGTCAGTCCCAATTTGCAGTGAGACTTAGTGAGGCTGATGACCTTCCGAAACATGTGAGCAGGTACCACGTGCACCTGAAAGAGCATCAAATTAGAGAAAGGAAACAACATATAACAAAGGCATAACAAATTCATAATCAAGCCATCTGCAAATGAAAGTGTGAAAATGTCAAGCATCTTTAGTTATATATTTACCTCATCCATTAGAAGCAATCCCCATTCTCTATTTCTTATTTCTTCAATGATCTTTTCAGATTCTTCAGAACGCTTCCCACCAAAAGCAACCATGTTATATGTAGTCACAACCACCCCAGCATTACCACGGAATCTTTCTTTGCTATCAGATGTGAAACGACAGATTTGCTCATCTCGAATTGTAGACCACAACTTGAATTGAAAAGCCCATTGATCCACAGAAACAGCATTTGTTGCCAAGCAAAGACAGCTTTTTTTAATTCTAGAGGCAGCAGAAACACCCACCAATGATTTCCCAGCACCACAGGGTAGCACAATAATACCAGATCTTGCCCTGCCTGAGATAAAAAATTACAACTCAAGTTACGTCATCGGCTAATGCTTTCCAGTCCCTGCCCATTTTCCTCAAAAGCATGAGTCAATATAGACAACTCAAACTAGATGCAAAATATCCTCTCTATGTCTCATTAAATCTTGCCCTACCTGAGATGAAAAGAATACAACTCAAGTTGCATCATAGGCTATTTCTTTCCAGGAAACAAATCTGAACATCAGTCCCTGCCCATTTTTCTCATAAGAATGAATTGAATTACAGACAACTCAAACTAGGTTCACTATATTCCTTCTCATGCTTCATTACAGATAATAAACACTCAGTTCACAAGGGTAATCATGGCTCATAGAAAACTGCAGAATAGAGTAGTCCCAACTCCATAATCATCCCTAGAGTTGTGTTTTTTCGCCACATAGGAAAAACAGACTGCAAACAAACTCAGAAGTGAGAAAACTGCTAAGTGATTCAACCACAAGGCAGAAGTGAGAAGAATGCTACAATCTCACTAAAGGTACTAACCAGCTTAGACCTAGCAATAGGAGATTTAAATTCCCAATGTACACAAGACCACAACAGAACCAAAGCCCTATTACCAATAGTAGCCCCTAAAATAGCAATATAAGCACAGCATCTCAAAGAGAGTTAAAACTTAATATTTCAAATGCTTAAACTTTGAAATAATACTTCATATACTCATTTGGAGTTTAAGCTCTTCTCAAGTTATACTGGAAGTCAGATTTTTCATTTCCAGTGTAAATTGATGTTTTAAAAAACATCCATCATTGCTAAAGTTTCATACACAATGTTGTTAAGCAGTAAATTAATGAACGAACACATCTAAAAGGACTCAAAATCTAGATATAATCAAAGTAATAAAGCACCAGCACCCTTACCATTCCCAAACATTTTACTAAGACTTTTTTCTTGGTAAGGTCTTGGCTGAGCTTGAGGCTTCAACTCCATGTCAAGATCAGGATTGACCTGTAGTGTAGAATGGCCATTAAGAAGAATAGCATACAAAACAAATATGTGAGTAACTTAACTGTATCAAGAAGTGATGAAACTCACAGTATCATTCCTGAAATCGTACTCCTCCAACATGGGATAATTTAAAGCATTTGGCAGGCACCGCTGCTTTACATTTTCAACCTGTGATCATTAAAACTTGTGCACATGATTTTGTAGTTAATAGGCATACGAATTTCAACTTCAGTATTCACTCATAAGCACATTTAAGTGTACTGCCTGGGAAAACCTACCATACAAAAAATAGAAAAAGAATACCCCTACGACACGTGCGCAAAATAAATACAGAACCAAGCCAACTACTCCTGTCAAAAACATGTAGAGTGACGCTTAATAATGTTTCAATATTCCACCAACATCGTACACTCAACTAAACCATTTAAAGGAGCCAGGCCCAGTGATGGAACCAAAAATTATCACTGGGGATTCCAAAAGAGACGAAAAGCCAATGCAAGTGGAACATCATCTAAAGTTAGAAACAAAGAATATTCTACTTACCAACTACAGGTTAAGTAAGAGGTACTGGATTCAAACAAAGGCAAAGCTTTACATGTTACAAATGGAAACCACACATAGTGAAGAAAATTGGCATAGAGTTCATCTGAAGTACTGAAGCTCCAAGTCCCCTCCCCATCCCAAAAAATAGAACAAAGATAACTAGAAAAGAAAGTGAACATGTTTGTAATCTCAGGATGAAGCTCTGAAATCAAGTTACCTGAGCAGGGTCAATTTCAAATGAGTGCGTCTCTTTTTCCTCAGCTGCAGCTGCCAACTCTGCTTCATTTAGCAACTCATCATGTCTCCCTTCAATTTCACCCATGGATTTGCTCACAGTAAATCCATCACTTCCATGCAATCCCTATAGTAGCAAGTAATTATGTAATAAGAATTAAATCCTGACATTGAAAATGAACAAATAAACATAGTTTTACATAGGCAACCTATTGTACTTGATGGTGTCCAATTGAATTACTACTGAAAAGAATATTCACGCTAACCACAGACCTCGGTTGAGATTCTAGCTTGAACTATAACTTCATCCTTAAGCAATCTTTTCAACACCTGCACATCACAACATCATAAGACCTCGCAATCCGAATTTCTGCATTCAACAAAAACACCAAATGGACTTTTTGGAGATTAAACCAACTTGCCTCTGGAAATGGGGACTCAACAAAATACCGGTTCTTCTTGAGGACAAGTTTTACTTTGCCATAGTTAGCAGTTGAATCATGAATGAATTTTATCATCTCCTTTGGCAGCTTGGTCTTCGACAATTTACTCAAGACGGATACGATAGTTTCAGTTTCAAGTCCCACTGACACAGCCGCATACAATGAATGCGGCGTCAAGTTATACTCATGCATCGATTCTGGCCTATAACCCAAAATACACGTGTACACAAACATATCAAAACTCTATCACAACACAAGTAAAATCATCTAAAATTGAAACACCCATAAATCCACATATTTACGAAATGACTACGATGATTACGCGAATGCTTTCCCTTTCATATACAGCAACAAATTAAACCAGTCAAGTATATAGGTATATCTATTATAATAGCGATTATCCTGTACAAAATGGAGCAGGGTACCTGCAGACCGGTTCGGCGATGGCAATGAGGAAATCATAGGCTTGTTTGTAAAGTGGGGAGAAAGTTTCAAGGAAAATCCGACCATCAGCACAAGCCCATAATGGCCGATTGGCATGATCAGGTTTAAGTTCCAATTCTGTAAAATCCCACTTTTTTCCTTCACCTTAATAACATCAAAACCACAAGACAATTAACAAATTGTTCAAAATAAAAAATCATTCTTGCATAAAACGAATGAGCCAATCTCAAAACGCGGCAGGATTCAAAGTGTAAGCTAGTACCATCTCGATAATCATCATCGATATCTTCTGCATAAGAAGGATCATAATCTTCAACAGCTGTGCTTCTATGCTCCTACATACAGAAAACAGCTAACTTAATCGAAAAAAAAAAAGCAAGGAATTTACGAGTCATAAAAAATGAAGAACAAACAAGTGGTGGAAATAAAGGACCTTGTTGGAGAACTTGATCTTTTTGCTGGGTCGAACTTTATCACCTGAAATTGCAAAGATTTTTTTCATTAATTTGTTGATCGAATTACTCGTACCGTTGATATAGAACAATAATTTCAATTCAATTCAATTCAATAAGCAGCTTTAATTTTTTTTATCTGCGACAAAATTCAGCATTTTTTGGGCAGTAAAGAGTACCGTTTCCCATTGTTTTAGATTTATGGATCCTGTAAAACTTCAAGTAGAGTTGTTTCTAGCTCGCAGCTATTCGGTGGGGGAAGGCAGGATATATATAAGGTGATTATATGAAGGCCTCGTGACGTGACCGACTCAGTGACGACATGGTTTTTTCCTTTAATTTATTTTATAGTATTTCTAGTACTTTAATTAATCAATATTTTTCACTAGAATTGCTAAAATATGATGCATTTTGGATGCAAAAGATCAAGTTCTTAGTTTGCAGATACATATTTTAGGCTAACAATGAACTAATTCTTTATTTATGATGTGCTATTAACCTTTTGTCGTGCATGACCTTTGTCAAGATTTAATTGGACTGTTCAATTATCACGTTTTAATTATTTTATATCTAAAAAAATAAAAATAAAAAGACTACATATTGTGTTAAAAGCAAAAAATTCTTTTCCTAAAATTAGGCTACTAAATTTGGTATATGTTTGTTTTTCATTTTTTGACAAGATTTTTGTTGCTTACTAATTAGTCAATGTTTTTCACTAGAATTGCTAATATGTTTTTATTGATCTTGTCATGCTCGATATGTCAAATATGTTTTTTCTTTTTTTTATAGTATATATTCGTTTTTTTGTTTGTCCTTGGTTTCATTATTCTTCAGTCAAGTTCAATATTATTAAAAATAAATTATCTTATCGAGAATTAGCAGGAGAAAGCATGTGACAAAACCAAAAGGTAAATAACATTTGACTAGATATGAAAATTCTCCATCAACCTTTGATTGCACAAATAGAAATGCTGTGTTGAAAATGCCTTCTCATGTTTCACCATTTAGTGCATTGAAGTTTTATTAACATTTCTTTACTATTTTCTATATTAACCTACGAATTGTGAAATAAGTGCAGGGCTTAGTTTTTTATTTCCAAAAAGTTATTTTGTTGTAGCCTCAATTAATTTTAAACATCTGATATTATATTTTTCTTAGATAAAAAAATGCTGAAAATCAGAAACAGGTTTGAAGTTGCTTTTGGATTCTGATTTTAGACTTTTTTTTTTTTGGTACAAACAAAAACAGTCTTATAATTCCAGTAAAAAAAAAAAAAAGTACCTATAAGTCAGATAACCTATTCTGCTCTACGTCTCTCACCTGCCTATTTCGTTTAATTGGATTACTTGTAATTTAGTCAATAGTCATGTTTTATTTCTATAAGTGAAGAAATTAATTATTTGAAAAATTATTTAATTAGCACAAAATTTTGATTTCCAGCATAGCATTTCAAGAATCAATTAGACCATTTAGTCATTAATTTGTCAAATCAGCTTTTTCAACTTTTTGGGAGAACACCTATACATTTCAGTAGAATAGCTTTTTGTAACAACAAATGAAAACATGTAAGTTAATTTTAAAAATCTGATTTTCAAGAATCTAATTTATACAAAATCAGCTTTTACAGAACAAGCCGGTGCTCAGCCTCAAAACATAGGTGGAAAAGCACCAAGCCGTGCTCGAAACGTGGCTTTATTCACCCTCTGCCCGATCCAATCCGGGTGAACCGTTGCTTGACAGTTGACACCCGGCTTGGTGCATTAGCTCGTAACCGGTTCTGCCCCAAGACTACATCGTTTTTCCCTGTAGTCGTCAAAACTGAAAAAGCATTTCAAGGTTTCTCCTCCTCGTCCCCTCCTCTCAACGGTGGCTTCTCGCAATTTTCCTCCTCCCCAGATCACTCTGAGGAAGCCGTCGCCGTAATCCGTTGCCATTCCGATCGCCGGAATCCAGGTTTAAGCAAATTAATCGAAAATGAGCGGACACGACTCGAAGTATTTTTCCACCACAAAGAAGGGTGAAATCCCTGAACTCAAAGAAGAACTCAATTCCCAGTACAAGGTGTTTTTTTCCCTATATTTATCGTGTATATATTTTAACTTCGTTTCCTTCGTTTTATTTATTTATATTGAGCTAATTGTGAGCATTTACAAGCTGTGATTTTGATCTGCTTGAATTAGGCAGTTTGTGTAGCGGTTTCTCCACCTATTGATTAGACTCGTCATCAGATCTAATGCATTTTTCGTTTAGTTTATTTGTAAAGCTGTTCTACGGTGTCATTTTATCAGTCGATCTGCGTTGCAACTCTAATTCCGTCTTGATTTGCAGCAACCAAGCTTCAATTTCAGTTCAGTGAATCGTGTTTCTTCTGCTAATGCAAATGAAAGAAATTAGATTCGACAGAATATTCCAGTTATGTAGCAATTTTTTACTGGTGAAGAATTGTCAGATTTTGAGATTTAAGAATTCATTATAGTAGTTGATTTGATAATTTAAGCAGCTCGATCCTAATTGATGAACGTTTGCACTTCAACTTTGGGTATGTGGATTTGCATAATTTGAGTGGCTGGATCCTCAGTGTTAATGTTTACCCCAGAATTGGCATGTCAATTGTGAAATGATTGTTTGTTTACTGGATCAAGTAAGCTTTATATGAAGTAGTTTGACAAGCTAGTTCAATTACATTTAAACATTTAAATGTGCTATTGGTAATACTCAAGCCTCTAGTGCATTATACTGAAGAAGCAGTTGCCTGTTTGATGGAAATATAGGACTACATTGCGTCACTACAATAATTTTCTGTAGACATTAATCGACATTTTGGCTTGTTATATTCTTTCAGACTGGGGATTTTGGATTCTAGTGTAACTAATGGGTTATTAGTAATAGATAATCCACATTGTACTGTGTTTATTTGTCTGAGCATTTTTGCCCTTTATTTTTTAGAAATCTGATCATTTATTGTGTCAACTCTCACACTCAGGATAAGAGAAAAGATGCAGTTAAAAAAGTCATCGCTGCTATGACTGTTGGGAAAGATGTATCATCGCTCTTCACTGATGTTGTGAACTGCATGCAAACTGAGAATTTGGAGCTCAAGAAGCTTGTTTACTTATATCTCATAAATTATGCTAAAAGCCAGCCAGATCTTGCTATTCTTGCTGTAAATACATTTGTAAAGGACTCACAAGACCCAAATCCTTTGATTCGTGCACTGGCTGTGCGTACTATGGGTTGCATTCGTGTTGATAAAATCACAGAATATCTTTGTGACCCACTCCAACGCTGTCTCAAGGTTATTTCACCAACTTTTTCTGCATCTTCCTGTGTGTTTTATTTGTTCTTGTTATATTGGATTTACTTTTAGTGTAACACAACAGTGGGACCATAGCATTATCCTAACTAAAACCACTACTTTTTGCTATATTCTTTTCTCAGGATGATGATCCATATGTTCGCAAGACAGCTGCTATTTGTGTTGCTAAACTTTATGACATCAATGCTGAGCTGGTCGAGGATAGGGGTTTTCTGGAAGCTCTTAAGGATTTGATATCTGACAACAATCCAATGGTTGTAGCAAATGCTGTTGCAGCTCTTGCAGAGATTCAAGAACATAGCAGTAAACCAATTTTTGAGATCACCAGTCACACATTGTCAAAGCTTCTGACTGCTCTTAATGAATGCACTGAGTGAGTTTGTAAAGCTAATGATTTTCATGTAGTAAAAGTCCTTTGTACTTTTAATTTACCTGCCATTTTGTAAGACTGTAGTCACATGTTGTTCGGCTTATATGGTGCTTCTTTGGAACATCTAATCAACCCAAAAGGAAACTGAATGTGACATTATTTGCACTTTTGGCACATGCACTTAAACACACTGTCACACAAAAGATGTTTATTATAGATGTGCAAATCCCATGCTACATGGATGGCATTGGTGGAATCTTGTCTTCCATGCAAGCGTGAGAGCAGTCTAAATAGATCACTCCTTCCAGCCTCCTAAACTTTCACTTAGCTTAAAATATATTCAAAATTACTTAAACTTCTATCCTGATATCAGAAAAGGAGTTGGAATCACTTCCCGATGGCTTTCACTTGGCTTAAAATATAGTCAAAATTACTTTAACTTATATCCTGATATCGGAAAAGGAGTTGGAATCACTTCCCTATGGTTATCTGATCATCAAACTCCCCAAAAGCCATACCAGAATTCTGCTTTTCACCTCCTAAACTTGTTTTAGCTGAATTTTTCTCAGGTTATTGAATTCCCAAACTTCTTGCATGTCCAAGAGGTGTCCTTTATGTTTCAAAAAAAAAAACTGGAGATAAGAATTTTAACATGCTTCTGTGGATGTAGTTTATGGATCTACTAAAGCCAGTCAGGATAATTCGGTTCATGATCTTTCACTTTGGAGATTAGTTTGATAATTCCATTCCTGTACAGTGCCAATCACTATTTCCGATTGGACTGAACCATGTATTTGGGCATACTGAAAGTTTTAAAGATTTTTGGTACACTGGAGCACTAGTTGGTCTAATGGGTGCACCTTGTGCAAAGTTGCATCTAGCTCCAACAGTTGTCCTGTCATATATTCTGTAACTACTGATGTCTATTGCATTTTCTTTTGCTACAATGTTGGAAGACAGTTCTTCCTCAATAAATGTGGTAATGACATATGAGTGCAGGTGGGGTCAAGTTTTTATATTGGATGCTCTTTCCAAGTATAGAGCGGCTGATGCTCGTGAAGCTGAAAATATAGTTGAGCGAGTTACTCCAAGATTGCAGCATGCGAATTGTGCGGTTGTTCTTTCAGCAGTCAAGGTAGACGTGCTTTCCCTTTCCATCACCTTGAATAGAGTATTTCAGGAGTACTACAACACTACAGTTTTTCCCTTTTTCCGTTAATATGCAGATTGCTCTACATTTTTGCATTAATTTTGTGGCCTCGGATGAACTGTTATTGAGTGCTCTTATCTTTCTCATCTGGATTAGTTATTTGACTTTTTGATAATGATGTTACAGATGATCCTTCAGCAAATGGAACTGATAACCAGCACTGACGTAGTTCGAAATCTCTGCAAGAAAATGGCTCCTCCCCTTGTTACTTTGCTTTCCGCAGAACCTGAGATTCAGTATGTTGCATTAAGGAACATAAACTTGATTGTACAGAAACGGCCAACAATCCTTGCCCATGAAATAAAGGTTTGGACATGGAATTTTCTCTGTTATCGGACCTTCCTCTGCTACTGGTTTGCACCTAGAAATTGATGATCAGAATCAAGGTGAACTGCTAATAGAATGCTTTTTTTTTTGTAGGTGTTTTTCTGCAAGTATAATGATCCAATTTATGTGAAGATGGAAAAACTGGAAATCATGATAAAGCTTGCTTCAGACCGGAATATAGACCAGGTAGGTAGAAGAGTTGGAGTTGTCAAAGCTTTTCTCTTGCTTTTTTAGGTGATTAATGTTTTTATGTACACTTATATAGGTCCTGTTGGAGTTCAAAGAATATGCTACAGAAGTGGATGTGGATTTTGTCAGAAAAGCTGTCCGTGCTATTGGACGCTGTGCCATCAAGCTTGAGAGAGCTGCTGAGCGATGCATTAGTGTCTTGCTTGAGTTGATCAAGATTAAAGTGAACTATGTTGTTCAAGAAGCTATAATAGTCATCAAAGATATCTTTAGGAGATATCCTAACACGTGAGCACATTTAAGTTTCTATTTTGGGTTTTTTTTTCTGTGTCCTTATAACTGGTATTTACCTAGTTTTTTTTTTTTTCATTTTAGCTATGAATCCATCATTGCTACACTTTGTGAGAGCTTGGACACTTTGGACGAGCCAGAGGCAAAGGTACTACATTGTAATTGGAAAATCTGTTTGCTGTTATGAATTATCATGCATGAATATCATTGAAGAAGTCTTGCTTGTAGTAGTATCTAATTCTTTTATTTCTTTGTTGGAAGGCATCAATGATATGGATAATTGGTGAATATGCTGAACGAATTGACAACGCTGATGAGCTTCTTGAAAGCTTTTTAGAGAGTTTCCCTGAGGAACCTGCACAAGTCCAATTGCAGTTGCTCACAGCAACGGTCAAACTTTTCCTTAAAAAACCAACTGAAGGCCCACAACAGATGATTCAGGTATTTTGTCCCTTCTCGTTGCTTGGCAGGGATATTCATATGTGGATATTGGAATAGCTGCTCTAATCTTTTGGATTATGAGTTTATCAACTTTATGCCAATGCCCTAAAAGGTAGATATACTTAGGCATGACTATTCCATGGTGAATTTGACCTCCATGGATTTGCCCCCCAACGCCAAAAAAAACAAAAAACAAAAAAAAGGCAGGGTTTTTTCTGTGAAAGTTGTCCTGTTTCATTTGCTTTTGTATCCTCTTCCATGATCTGGAAATAAGGAGAATTTAATGAATACACTCTCAGGTTATGATATAATGTTTGATGCAACTTAATGTGGTTTCTGTCTGCATTTGATAATTATCAGTAGTGTTTGGAAAACAGTCTGTAATTTTACAAGGAGAATGTGAAAAAGACTCTCCTCTTCTTCTTCTTCTTCTTCTTCTTCTTTTTTGCTTTTAATCATTGGAAGATTTCTTTTTTGCTTCATTTGCAAGGGTGCAGTTCTTAATTAGAAGCATGGTTTCATTTCACTTCTCAAGTCCTGCCCTCTATATACTGTTTTTCATATGCATCTTCTCTATGTCTTTTACACGTAGGTTGTGTTGAATAATGCAACAGTGGAGACTGACAATCCTGATTTGCGAGATCGTGCCTACATATATTGGCGTCTTCTCTCAACTGATCCAGAGGTGTGCAACTTTGCCTCACTTTATTTGTCCACCCTTGTATCCATCAAATCTTTAATGAGAGAAAAATATGTTAAATCAACTGATCTATGCTGCTGGAAATTGCATTTTACTATGTTGCGGTAGTAGAAAGTTATTTCAGAACACGTGTAGCATATAGTGCAAAACTCACTTAACAATGTAAGGACCTACTCTTTATGTCTCTCAGGCAGCGAAGGACGTCGTGCTAGCTGAAAAGCCTGTGATTAGTGATGACTCAAATCAACTTGACCCATCTCTACTTGATGAGCTTCTAGCAAACATAGCTACTTTATCCTCTGTCTATCACAAGCCGGCTGAAGCATTTGTAACTCGTGTTAAGACCTCTCAGAGAACTGAGGAAGATGACTTTGCTGATGGAAGTGAAACAGGAAATTCTGAATCACCTGCCTATGCACCTGACAGCAGTACTTCACCACCAGCTTCTTCAAGTTCTGCGCAGTATGTAGGAAGGGAGGCAGTGGCTGCTCCAGCTGCATCTGCAGCTCCTGCACTTGTGCCTGATTTGCTTGACTTGGGCTTGGATAATAGCAGTGCTATTGTGTCTGTTGATCAGCCTGCAACTCCTGCTGGGTACGTACCCTGCCCTCATGTGATATTGCGATTAAGTGTAAGATTGTGTTAGATGAAGCAGACATAGGGCCTATATAAATGTTAAACTGGATATTTCAGAAGAGTTACTTTTGTGTTATTTTATTTTAAACTCTTGTAGACTGGTTATGGCAAGAACTCTAACAAGCAATCTTTAAATGCAGCCCTCCTTTGCCTGTTCTATTACCAGCTGCTACTGGTCAGGGTTTACAAATCAGCGCGCAGCTTGTACGAAGAGATGGACAAGTATTTTACAGCATGTTGTTTGAGAACGACTCCCAGATTCCACTTGATGGTTTCATGATCCAATTTAACAAGAATACATTTGGCCTTGCTGCTGGTGGACCACTGCAGGTTGTTACTCAAAGTCTTATTTCATTTCTGGACGTTCTTAGATAGATCCATCTTACATATCTTTCAAATTGGAATAGTGAACTAGTTCTCACTTTACCTTTATGTACCACTTTTCTCTGTATTATTAACATCTTCTTGTCTATTAGGTTCCCCAATTGCAGCCTGGGACTTCTGCAAGTACCCTTTTGCCTATGGTTCTGCACCAGAATATATCCCCTGGTCCTCCGAGTACACTTCTGCAAGTTGCTGTGAAAAATAATCAACAGCCTGTATGGTACTTCAGTGATGCAATATCATTCCTGGTATTTTTTGCCGAGGATGGGAAAATGGAACGCAGCACTTTTCTTGAGGTAAACGGAGAAGGTTTCTTAGATCATGTCTGTCATTGGGGTTTGACTGTTTGGTAACTGAAGCATTAGCCCCTACCATGCTTCTGTGAACAATTCCAGCCATTAGTATTACCTGCAATTATTTGTATGCTATTGCATGTGTTCTTTGTTGGGATTACTTGCAGTTTGGTGAAAGCTCAAAAGATGTCCTTTGAGTTTCTGAAAATCAACTTTAGGTTGCAAACAGATATTCAATGTAAACTAAGAGCTGCAGATTGAAATTTGCATTTCATAGCATGTTTGTTAACATTATCCTCGTATACATTTCCTTGTACTGTGAAGCATGTATTTCGTCTATATTTTCCACATGGTCATTTGTTTATCCAGTGTGAGGTACAATGCTATAGGTGTACTCATGATTGTTTGGTTAGAAAGAGAAATATCTTGAAACTGATTGTTGTGTTGATCCATGTTGCAGACATGGAAGTCATTACCTGATTCAAATGAGGTATCAAAGGACTTTCCAGGGATTGTGATGAATAGTGTGGAAGTAACCCTGGATCGGTTGGCTGCTTCTAATATGTTTTTCATTGCCAAGCGCAAGCACGCAAACCAGGAAGTGCTATATCTTTCTGCAAAAATTCCGAGAGGAGTTCCTTTCTTAATTGAAATCACAGCTGTTATTGGAATACCTGGTCTGAAGTGTGCAATCAAAACGCCTAGTCCTGAATTGGCTCCACTTTTCTTTGAAGCCCTCGAGAACCTTCTCAAGAGCTAATATGTATTCTTCCTGATGATTTTCCTCTCGTCTACTGATTCAGTTTTGGTTTTACTATTCGATGAGCGTGTCTTCCTTTCTCTTTTCTCCTGTGTAAAATCTGTAGGCTACTGAGATTCCCGCTTGGTTGTTTTACTTCAACCTCTACTTCTTAGCTTTCTAGAGTCCATTAGTTCGACCACATCTGGCTGAATTCTAGTCTTCTTATTGCACAGAATTTTGATGAAATGTAAAATTATTCCCATGTATCCACAAAAGGAAATTTGCTGATTTTTATTCTTTCTAGATGTCTATCCAAATTTTAAATTTCCAAAGGTGCAGCCAGGGCATGTAGCGGTTGACGAGGTAATTCGACGGGTGTTTCTATTTGTCGTGATGATTTTATTTTATATTATTATTGTTATCACAACCTGATTGGAGCTTGTGAATTTTACCACTTGAATAGAAATGTAACAATCATTTAGCTTTAGGAACGAAATAAGCTACTCTCTCTCTGGAAGAAAAAGGATGATCTGCTAGGAAATTATTATAATGACAGTTACGTTACTGCAAAAGATCAGACGACGAGCGGGATTTTTTTTTTTTTTTTACCCTTTTGGGTACGAAAGATGCAGTTCGGAGCGTAAATTTTAAGAATTTCACGAGCAGGTGAAAATGCTTCAGGATTCACTTCTATTCCCTCGCCTTACTTACGAGGGGCTAAAACAAAATGTGGTTTCCAAGCATTTTACCCAAGGCTTTAGCCATGAGGAGTAAATAGAATGAATACTTCACTTGGTAGATTCACTATTCATTCAGTTTGGGTTCTACTTCTTCTCTGCAAAGTATTAAAACATGTATGGAGAATCAACATTAAGTGCAGGACAGGAGCAACGAATGGAGACACAGCTTTAACTGCATACGGCGGCATTTAGTACATTGCCAATCAAGGGTTGATATCTATTTGCATCATATCCTATTATTGTCTAACCGCTACTTACAATGCGATGTATTCTTTCACACCAATCCCACCCTCAGAGAGGTTCGCGTTATCCGTTGTAATCAAACTTGGTAAAGTTTAATTAACGAATTTTTCAAAGTTTTAAAAAAAAATCTTTTTTTTTTAAATTAAACTTCTGCTGCATCTGAAAAGTTCCATATTAACAAAGTCTGATTATCTAACATAGGGCTGCAAACGAATCGAGCGGCTCGAGCCGAGTTCGAGCTCAAAATATTAAGCCGGCTCGCGAGCTCGAGTATACATATTTTTTTTTATTTTTTTTATTTTAAGTATATATTTTTTTATTTTTTTATTTTAAGTATATATATATATTTTATATATTTTTAATTTTAATAGTAAAATTACATATATATCCTTAATATTTTATTATTTATTAAGAAAAAATAATTATTTTATTTATTTTTTAAAAAATAAAATAATTATTTTTTATTTTTTTCGAGCTCCAGCTCGTGCTTGAAATTGTCAACTCGTCGAGTTCGAGTTCGAGTTCAATGAAATTATGTCGAGACTCGACTCGATTAGGTCAAAACTCGACTCGATTCGGCTCGTTTGCAGCCCTAATCTAGTATCATAAATGCACCCTAATTACTTTGCTTCTATTTTTGAATATTCTTTTTGCTTTCCTTATGACCATGGTTTAAAGACCCAGCCGAAACCAAAACGACTCGGCCGAGTCGTCACCAGAACGGGACTTCCCAATCTGATACCGAAACGAGATAATTCCAAAACAATGAATCGCCGAGAACTCAGTCGAGACGTCTCCGAGACGAATAGAAACGGTCAAAGTCATCCCGAGTCAATTTGAATTTTTATTATTTTTGCTAATTTTTTAATTATTTTTATTTATCATATTGTTTACAATTTTTAAAATATTAAATATTTCTAAAATTTGCGTCTCGCCAGTACCGTGATTGATATGCCGAGACCAATGTGGAATGGTCCGGCCATGACCGTGACTTTGAACCATGCTTATGACCCTGCTTCATTTTGCTTCTTTTTCTGAATCTTCTTCGCACACAAATGAAGAGTTGTGAACGTCGGGTCCCATGCATGTTTTCCTGCCTCTCCATCTCTATTTTGTATCTATCTATCAGGGTTTATCCATGAATCTCAAACCATACCTTTTGCTTTCTTGTTTGCTTGTTATATGCTGTTCGAGTGATGATGCGCAGACAAAGCAGGACTTGACTTCTATACAATTGATAGCTTCACTATCTCCGAAAAGCTTGGGCCTTATGAATGATTAGTTTTCTTCTCGTGCAGGTGGTTCCAGGAGACAATACGGATGCATTTTTTGTTTATAGCCCAATCATGTGAAGATTCCCGTGGAGTTGCATAATCTTCCTTTGGAGCCTCTTTTAAGTAATACTTCAGCTCACAATGAATCAGATTTTGCTTGGACTTATTTTGTTTTCGATGTTCAACAAGGTATTTCTGGACAAAACATTGCATCTTAATATCGGTGCCAATACAAATATAAACTATGAACTGTATGTGCGATTTGGTGGGCTACCCTACCATCAATGAGAGATTGGGACTTCTTTTACATAAACCAGACGAACAATAGTGGTGTTGGCTCATCCATGTTCGAATTGTACGGTGCAAGTGCAAGGACAGTAAACGCTTACCTACTATACCCCAGAGAAGGAATCTGGAGTTTTGGGCTGAGGCATCCAATGCTAAGTAATCCTCTTTCCAGAACTGTATTGTCTGTTTCAGTTGAAAGTTGCCCGAATCATTGCTCTGATCATGGGACATGTAAATCCAACAAGAAGACAGAGGGACCAAGCCCCTACGGGTAACGCACACTACATTTTTAGCAAAGAAATTCCATCACTTGCACTTCCTTGTGCAAACTGAGCACCAAACTTTGTCGATTTTCAGTCTTCAGTGGTCCGAGAAATAGGAATCTCTCCGTTCCTAGACTTCAATGATGAGGATGTGAATCAATCACCCACCTTGTTTTTTTCCCAACGGGATCTTTACTACTTCAACCACACCTATAGAATTATTTTGTTATCAATCTCAGCTGACCATTTCTCACTTCACTTTAGTCACATCCAGATGCTAAGTTTAAAAAGCCTTTTTGCTTCATAATTGTAAATTCTAAAATTATCGCTTAGAGAATTCTGGAATGTAGATGAACCGATATTTTTATCGTGAGTTTTGTTTTTAATTTATGCCTGGTTATATGGCTTTCAGATACTTCTACTACTTTTGCAAGTGTAATGGAAGATACGGAGGATTTGACTGCAGTACTGAACTCGTATCACAGTCAGGTTACATGTAGCTCGCACCTTAATATCATAAAAGAAATTGTTTTTTTAGCTGAAACTATCACCGGGAAATGCATCAGTTGGTTTTCGTATCAAGATGGGATTCCAAAGCTAGTTTCGTTGAGCTGATCCTGATCCCTTTGAAAATTTTCTCTAACATATCTGCTTCATTATATTTATTCAGCACAAAGATGGCATGTAATTTTTCTCGCGGCATCCAACGCAGCAGCACTATTCCCTGAAGTTTGGGCCCTCCGCCAGAAGGTATATGGTAGAAAAGGATCAACAGATGAATATTGAGTTACAGGGATTAACACAAAATAGCAGATTTAAGAAATTTAATTGGTTACTCGTGCATTTCACGGGAAGGTAACATACCCTATATGATTTGCTATCCTACTTTTGTGCAGGCACTTGCAGACTGGGCAGTCTTTACCTGCTGTGGGGTTGCTAGTGCTGTATATCATGCCTGCGATGTGGGTAGCTGGTGTGCTCTTCCATTTCAGGTCCTACAGGTAATCTGGATTGAACTATAGTACATCACAGTTGATAATTATCGATTTTTGGCGAATTAGAGTAGACGTTATACTAATATTCCACAGTACCATCTTAGCTTTTGGAGTTTCACAATCGAAGACACTGTTCTGAGAAACAAAAAACAATTGATATCTGCGCAAGTGTAACATATAGATAGCAGCAGTTGTGCCTTTGTTGTTTGCACTGATACTTTTATTTGTAAGATACTGATGAAGAACTGGCTGCTGCTTCTGTATGTAGTTCATGGACTCCTGGCTGTCTTTTATGGCTGTGGTAAGCACCTTCATTTATCTAACCTTCATCAATGAAGGTTTAAGAAGAACAACACACACCATCTCCTCAGTTGTTACAGCATTGATAGCCATAAATGGTCCAACCAAATATGTCCTATTAAATACCATCTACCCTATCAAGATCAGATTTCCAATATATACCTTCCTTCTCCAAGCAAAATTATTCCCTCTGAACTGTGCAGGTCAAGAAATATTCCTCTTGTACTGGCAATTGGAGCTTTGGGTCTACTGTTTGCATTATAATGAAACTTTTCAGTGCATTCAAGTCTAATTCACCGAGATCCAATTGGAATTTTCAGCATAGGTATGTCGGATTCCATTCATTGCACACCAAAAATCCTTGTGATTCCACAACTTGTTTCTGTTTCAGTTTCCTGCATCCTTTTTATTGAAAAACTTTTAAACTTGTCTAGATTGCTCAGGGTCAGGTCATGGTTGCCTGATCTTAAAAAGGCGCTCAATAAGCGTTTCAAATGGCGATTTGTGTTGGCCGGCCTCATTGCAATGTCGATAGCTGCATTGAGCTGGGATATGGAAAGCCTCGAGACATCCTGGATTTGGCACAGGTATGTTAATCAGTCTCTCATTACTGCTGTACTCCATCTAATTACACAAAACCAAACACTATTGTATTACTGACTAGTTGAGCATTGGTTTTGCAGTGCTTGGCATGTGAGCATATATACATCTGCCTTCTTCTTCCTTTGCTCAAGATCAACTGTTCTGGACGGTGGTGGCAGTGAAGCAGTGGAAGATGATGCAAGATCTCTAACAGTTCAGTAGACTAGCCGTCGAAGATCTTTTTGTGCACGCTACTAGTACTTGAGAAGGAAAAGTAATGAATCTAAAGTGTGACCGAATTTTCACTTACTAGCTGGGTAGAGTGGATATAAAATTATACTACCACAATTATTAGTGCTCCAAATTCTTGAATTTGATCAATCTTTGTACTATCTTGAATGTTAAAAAAAATGTAGGAATGGAAGTATTTTCTTCTTTTTTTCATCTTTTTATATTTTTTTTCAAACTTTCGGAGGATAGGGATGATAAGTATATACTTCAAGTCCGAAAGAAAAGTATCTCTGCAAAATATGCAATGTTTACAATTCAAATTTATCTTATTCTCTTTGGAATAGATTACACAAAAGATCAAAACATTAAGATTAGCATGTCAGAATCATAACTTCAATTGCATGTATTTTTAAATTCTACAATTGTGAAATTTTAGTAAATATTTGAAAACTCAAATTCGCTAGAAATTTAGCAAAAGAGTCTCTAGTACTGTGAGAATTCTTGAACCAGCTAACACCAAAATTTCATGTCACCCTTTTTAAATGGCACTTTTTTTTTTCAAATTACTATTCCCTTTGTATGATATGTGTACTTTTTTAGGAGAAACCATACAAATGATCATTCATACATTGGTTTTTGTACCTTTTTTTCATCCCTTACATATGAAATAATGATTTTTTGTCCCTCACAAATGAAAAACGCATACTTTTAGTCCCTCCAATGATATCTACTCGTGTTCTTGGTGGGAAAATACACCTCATACTTTGCAAACTTTATGAACAAAATTAGAAGATTTCAGGGAAAAAGGGAAAAATGTCTGCCACATTTCGTTCTTCTTTATCGTATTTTTCTAGCGAAGAATGTGGCAGTAGTCATGACTGCTCCGACTACTGCACTGACAATGTTGCCCTTGATTGCCACCACTATCCATCACAAAATTTAACTTTTTCACTCAGTTTTTCACGTAGAATCTAATTTTAACATTAGTTTTTGCAAAAAAAAAAAAGAACAAAAATAGGTAAAAAATTAAAAAAATAGTGATAGGTAAAATTTGGCATAGTTAATATCGAAAAAATATGCCATTATTTTTACTATTAGCAGTAAAATTTTATAAAAAATACGGTACTAACACCAAAATCAAATTCAATGTACAATGTTTCTTCTATTTTTCTACCAACATTTGTTTATTTTTTGTTAAAACAAATATCAAAAATCAAATTCTATACTAAAACTTGAGTGGGAAGTTAAATTTTTGTGAAATTTTGGGCCTGTTTGGCACTTGAGTTTTTACTCAAGTTTGTCTTATACTAATTTTTTTACCAACTTTAGCTATAGTAATTTAAAAAAACTTCTCAAAATTTTTTACCTACACACTTCAAAATACCCAAAACACATAAAAAAATTTACCTTCCCCTTTTCTTCTTCTTCCTCTCCCACCCCAACCCACCACCACCTCCGTCGCCAACCACCACCTCCGCCACCAGTTTCGGCGCCGATCACCTCTTCCGGTACCGGTCTTCCTTTTTTTTTTTCTCCCTCTCCCCATCTTCCTTCCCCACCATCCTTCCCCTTTGCCCGATTTGATCCTCCCCTTTTTTTCTCCCTCTCCTTCTCCCCCACTCCTCCCCCACTACCCTTTCCTTCCCCGTCTAGCCGATCTGGTCACGAGACCAAATTGCACCGGGGAAGGGTGAGGGTGGCGGGGGAAAAGTGGAGAGGGGGAAAGGGAAAATTGCAAAAAAAAAAAAAGGTTTCTGTTGTTGCTTCATCTGCCAGGGAGGACGGAGAGTTAGCGGGCAAGAGAAGGGGGAGGGGGAAGGGGAGAGGAAGAGGGAGAAGAGAGGTGGCGGGGGAGGGAGAGGGAGGGGTGGCGGGCAGGAGAGGGGGAGAGTAAAAAAGCCAAAAAAAAAAAAGAGTTTTCTTTTGTTGCTTCATCGGCAGTTTCGGGAGAGGGAACAGGGGAGGGAAGGGGAAGGGGATGGGAGAAGAAGTGAGAAGGGAGGAAAGAAAAGAAAAAAGAAAGAAAGAAAAAAAAGAAAAAAGAAAAAGAAAGAAAGAAAATGAAAAGGAAAAAAAATTCATTTTACAAAAGTTTTTCTACAACTTTTACAGTGATCTACAATAAAATTTTAGACAAACACTCAAAAAACTCACTTAATAAAAAAGTTGCCGACCGACAACAACAGCATTAGCACGGTGATGGAAAGTAACCGTGGCCATTGCCATTATTGACTAGAAAAATAGGATAAGGAAGAAAAAACTATGAGGAATGTATAGTTTTTTCTCTTTTTCCCTTCAATCTTCTGGTTTTATCTCAAAATTTGTGAAACATGAGCAACATATGATTTTTTTTCCCGACAAGAATATTAGTAAAAATAAACCAAGGAACTAAAAATATGTTTTTTTTTCAATTTATGAGAGACGAAAATTCATTATTTCATAGTGAGAGACGTAAAAGATACGAAACCAATATGTAAAATGATGAAAAATCATCATTTTATATGTAAGTGACATAAAATATACAAGGTCACCATATGATGAACTATTTGTCTGAATTTTTCTTTTTTCTTAATAACAAAAAGTTGTGATGGTTTTGACTTTAGTCACTGTTACAGTCAAAGCATGCTTTTAGAGTCATATGCCCCCCTTTGACAAATGAGTTTTTTGGATATTTGTGTAAAACTTTATTGTAACTTATTGTAGAAAAAATTTTAAAATGTAAAATTCCTTTTATTTTCTTTTCCTTTTCTTTTTCTTTCTTTATTTTTCATTTTCTTTCCTCTCCTCTTCTTCTCCCTCACCTCACAACTCACTTGCCGCTGACGACGGCAATAGTAGCAACCGTTTTTTTCTTTTTCCTCTCACCCCTCCCTCTCCCTCTCCCTCTCTTCCCTCTCCCCCTCTCCTAGTTGCCCAAGGGGGAGGGAAACGGAAGAGAGAGGTGGCTGGGGAGAGGGGAGAGGAAGAGGAAGGAGGAAAGGGAGAGGGAGGAGAGAAAGGAAAAAAAATAGAGAAACTACTTTTGCCGGCTCCGGAAAGAATGTCAACCAACGGTGAAAGTGGTGGCTGGTTGAGGTAGGCGAGGAAGAAGAAAAAAGGAAAAGAGTTGAAATTTTTCTGTGTTTTTTGATATTTTGAAATGTGTATTTTAAAATTTTTGAAAAATTTTTTTAGGTTACTATAGTTAAAATTATTTAAAAACTTGTAAGAGAAAAACTAGGTAAAAAACTAGTTTTCCAAACAGGGCATAGTCACATGCATGCTAAGTAGAGATTACTTACTAACACAACTCAACATTGAGGTCACAACTTAATTATGTTGACTCGTCCAAATCTACTCACCAATAACCTACCTATTAATTTTGAATAGGTCTAAATGGTACCCAATTACACTCATTTAATTGATGAGTAATGGGTTGACCCAGTTATACTTATTATCTAATTATTACCCGCTCAAATCCATACGGAGATTCAAACCTGTGTTTTGAAACTCGGACGGGACCAACCAATTCAATCGATTGAACCAAAAATCGGGTAGGCATCCGATCTAAGTTGTCTTAAAAAAACCGTGAAACAAAAACTCAGTCAAATAGGTCAAAAATCGAGTTTGACCGGAAACCGAAAGAACCTTCGAACCAAGTTTTTTTTCCATCTTTCCTTTTTGACCTTTTCTATTTTCCTTTTTTGATTCTTTATTTTAACTGTTCTTAAATCTTTTCACATATCTTATCATAAATTTCTCTCAAACAACTCCAATGGAAGATCTAAGTTAAAAAAGGGATAAAACATTAAAAAAAAAGTAAAAAATTCACCTAGAAATATTTTATAGATTTTATGAGTTGACCCCTAGAGTATTAGAAAACTATTATTACACCTAGAAACATTTTAGAACTTATAACTATAGCCCTAAATTTTTGTATTACTTTTCAAATAAGCCCTCCAATTTGGTTCTAAACTTGTTTTTTTTGCCAAACGGTAACCGAAGGTTCTAAGCTTGTTAAATATGCATTAAATTATAAATTGCATAAATTGCTACTTAATTATACTACTTTATTTGTATTTTCTTGTAAAGTATTTTAGAAACATCAAGCATACATTGAATATATATTTCTTAGTATTAATATATTTTTAGAATTTTTACATAATATATTAATTTTTAAAATTAAATATATTTATGACATCATGAGGACGTCATCCAATTCTTGAATAAGTTCGATCGAATCGAATTTATTGACCACTGACCCCTAACCTTGACCATAATTGTCGTCGGTCTGAGTTTCAAAACATAAACATGCAAATTCTTTAGGAAAAGGTAGCCCCAATCGACATGCGTTGGCGGTTTTTTAAGGTTGGGGTACCTAAAGTTGCCCTTCCTTTAACTTTTGGGCAGAAACTAATCTACAGATAATTAAACTCGCTCAACCTTGGCAACACGAGGGCCAAAAACGGAATTCACTCTATGGGATGATTCCTTTGACTCGGTATTTCACCCACAAAACGACCCTACTCATGCGCTAGGGCTTCATCTTCACTCTCTCCGGTTCTTCTCAATCAAAATTAAAATCGAAATCAAGGTCAGCTTCACTTCATCTCGTCCCATTTTTGGACTTTTTTGTTAAACAAAATCTGCATATGAATTTTTTGTTTTTGCTTCGAAACAGAAATTTGATATCTGTTAGAGGAAATTTGTCTCTGTTTTTCTTTTCTATTTTTCCCCCCCGATTAAATGTTCATTTCAGCTTCTGATAAGTAAAGAATGCTAATTTGTGAAGCCTATGAATATTATCAGCTCTTTTAGGGAAAAAGAAAATATTTTTGTTCCTCTTTAAGATCGTTTGAGGCTGATTTCATCTTTTTTTCCTTGTCAAAATCACGCCTTTTTCCCTTTCGGGGGTCTAAAATGGTTGCACTATTGAGTTAATTTCTCTTTTACATTCTTCATATTTGTTTGATGATCCTTTTTTTCTTTATCTCTTCTCTCATAAACTATAATCAGTCTCAACTTTGAAGACGTTTAATCGGTTTCCACTTTGAAGTCGTTCTTTCTCTATCATTTAGGAAGTACTACTTGGGTGGATGCGCATTTGAGCTTAGCTTGAATAATAATCAAATTGAGCTCAAACCCAATTTGGAGCTCATTAAGGATATCAAACCAAGATTGGAAAATAATAGTCTTCTGTTTAAGTAGGCTCGTTTCTACACCCCTTCTTCTGTTGTAAATACCTTGAGAATTTTACTTTAAAATTAGCTCATGAACGTAAATCAATTGTTGTATATATCATTTTAGTTTTTATTATGTCCTTTTTGTTTACTTTTGGATGCAAGTAGGGCAGTTTTATCATGTTTAATTTTTAAGGTTTTGATTGGGGCCTCTGTTTCCTTTGTTTAAAGCAGATGTCATATGCTAGAGACGGAAGGTGAGTCCATTCTTGCAAGATAGTATTGAAATCGTGAGCTTCTGTTCATTGAAATTTGGTCCTCCTGTTATGAAGTTGTCTTTACTATAAGTATTGCTAGGTCTGCTTCACCCCGCAGCTCTTTGTCTCCACCACCTAGGGTTCGTCGGTCAAGATCGTTATCAAAGTCTCCAAGGAGACGCTCCAGGTATATATTCTGAGTGAATGGTAAGTTATTCTATAAGGATTCCAAAATGCCGTGAATAACAATCAACCACAGAGTATTTGTAAATCATAGATGTGAACTGTAAGACCCAAAAGTTATTGATACTTATGTTGCAACCTAATTTGAGTACTTGTATGCAGAATTGCATGTTTCTCGTTATATGCATTGCATCAATATATAATGATTTCTTGGTTTGTCGTTCTGGACTGCCTACATCAAGTATATTCTTTAGAAGGGCTTCTGTTAAAATGGTTATTTATCTTCTAGGAGTTTGTTCCCACTATATTTTTCTTGGCCATTTGAAAATAAATGTCTCCTGCATCAAGTTTCATCCACTAGAATTACTTTATACTGGCCTTAACAAGGTTCTCAAGAATTTCACAATTCTATGCCTAAATTTTTTTAATACATTTCTGTGAGGTAAATACATCAATCATGTTATCTTGAAATTTTTTATATTATTTTACATGACATGTAAGTCATATTTCCCCAGGAGCCGTGATTCTGCTGGTGCTGTTAATCCTGGGAATAATCTCTATGTAACAGGCCTGTCCACAAGGGTTGCCAGTAGTGATCTTGAGAAGTTTTTTAACAGAGAAGGGAAGGTATGGTTTTTTTATTAGTGTATTCATCAAAATATACGTTGTTATTTGTGTTTCTCAACTTGTAGAAATTGTTTTTCATTTTCTTTCTTACTTTTTTTGCTGGGCAAATGATGGTTAATTTTTGAGACATGAATATGAGCGAATTTAGATGCCTCGAACGCGTTTTATCTAAAAT
This sequence comes from Coffea eugenioides, assembly GCF_003713205.1. NCBI lineage: Eukaryota > Viridiplantae > Streptophyta > Magnoliopsida > Gentianales > Rubiaceae > Coffea > Coffea eugenioides. Next base: position 45,662,412 of record NC_040042.1, on the reverse strand, counting down.
TTATTGAAAACTTTAATGCAAAACTAATATTGTAGATTCTGTTAGTCTGCAATCTTTAAATTCCAATTTCCATAATCGAGTTGGGGGAAAAATGCATAACATTTTAGGGATATGTATTAAGAAGGATGGGTTGTTGAGATTGTCAGCCATTCTACTTGTATAAAATCCATATATGTTGTTCTCCTTACGTCTTTGATTTTTGAACCTTTAATGTTCCTATATTGCTATAACAGGTTCTGGTAATGCGGGTTTAACACAAGTAAATGTCGTCTTAGTATCAGAACTGAGCATCTGTTGATTTTTTGCGCATACCTAAAACTGGAAAATCTAGTGCTTGGCTAAATGGTGGTGTAGATATATACGAAGAACAGTATCTTTTATCTATTTGGGTTGATTTGTTTCATTGTTCTTTCTGGTTTCAGGTTACTGAATGCCATCTAGTGACAGACCCCCGCACTAAAGAATCTCGTGGATTTGCTTTTGTTACTATGGAAACAAATGAGGATGCAGACCGTTGTATTAAGTATCTGAATCGTTCGGTGATGGAAGGTCGATTAATTACTGTGGAGAAGGTACTGTCTATCTGTCAAAAGAGCGTGTTCATTGTAGTAAAATGTGACTGAAGTACTTCATTACCAGCTATTCTTATCTTCAGAAATGTTGCCTGGTAGATTGTGGCAGCAGGTCTGGTCTGTGTGGCTTCATCGAAGTCAAATTCTAAGCTCTAAAGTCTAAATCGTTGAACATATCCCTCACGACATGCGCTCTTCATCGACGTTTGAAACTCATCGAATCAACTCGAATATTTTCCAGAGGGTTGTAGGCCCTTAATTCCTTTACCTCATCAGTAACAGAATCTGTATAGTAAACAATTCTGGCTGCTTCAGTTTTTCTGGTTTTCTTTCACGTCTGCATTTAATATTGAAGGTTTGTGTCTTGCTCCTGAGCTAAATAATAAAGGAATCAGTTTGAGGGGTCTGCAAACTGCTAGACTAAATCCTTTTTCTTTTTTTGGTACTGTTTTAAGTTGCATTTGTTGTCTAAGATGGGTTCAACTAGGATAAAGTTGTATCTTAGGAAGCGTTAAAGAAAATAGTCTATTAAAATTGCTAGAAGATTGTGGGACTCATCCACACAACACGTTTGATTTTTTTTCTCCTTTAAATACTATTCATGCCTAAAGCATGTTAGAGAATAGAGATCCTTTTTCTAGCAGAACTTGAACGGATACTGTGCATTCTGTCCATTTATGCAGGCTAAGCGTAAACGTGGTCGGACTCCAACCCCTGGAAGGTATCAAGGTCTGAGAGGAAGACGAGGTAATTTACATTTTGTCTTCCTGTGTGCTTGATTGCATTCACAGGAACGAACCATGCAAGCTTTACTTGGTTGAAATTTTTGGTTGGCTTTGACTAGTTACTTTCTGTTGGTTTATGTAGGATATGGACCAAGACGGTCTCGTAGTTACTCACCTCGTCGACGCCATGATCGAGATCCATATCATAGGGATCATCGGGGAAGATCGCGCTCCCCCTATGGTAGGAGGGGTGACGATAATGACTCCTATGGAAGATACAGGGATCGTTCTGTGTCTCCCGGGGGTAGGGGCAATTCCCGAGCTTATTGATTTTATTGTGTTCATTTTCTTTTCCTGCTTTTGTCTTTGGGAGTGTCCTTTTATTAAACTGGACGTTGATTCTTCTGTGAATGATGAAACGGTTGCTTCTCCTACTACGTATAGACTCTTTCTTTTTCTTTTTTTTTAATGATTTCGAGCTTCATCTTCTAATATTGAACGGAGAATTGGCACTATATTTTTTTGTTAATGGCACTTTTGCTATCATTTTTATCGTATGATTTTCATTTATTAGTAAATCATACGATAAAATAAATAGGGGGAATGCTATTAACAAAAAGTAGAGTGCGATTAATATCTCAAGTGGGTATTTTCCATATTGTCTGAGTAATGGCCTATTTTAATACTAGCTCCGTTAATGCGAAGGAAATCAATACATTTCAATTGCCCTGCCATCACCAGGGATGTTCTGTAGGATTTTTGCACCGGGTGTTCCATGTTTTAGCTTTCAATGCATGTTTTTGCGTGATTAACCACGAAAAGTTTGCAGCTGTCAATGCTTGTGGGATAAAAAAAAAAAAGATGATTGAAACACATTTTACAGAATTTAGCTAAAAATTTTCCGGGACGCTGTAGTCCCTACGGATTATTCATTTTACAACTGGTGAAATGCAATATTTAGTCGGGAGTTGTTTTCTTGTTTTGGGTTTTTCAAGTAATTGTTCTGTTCAAAATGCCTGTCGAATTTGGAGTAGTTTGAAAGCTTTCTACCGGGTGGTAAGAAGAAACTGGAGTGAATTTACTGCAAGTCTACACCGTAATATGTTTTCAGGGTGTCTCGCAATCGCAACGGTGCCCACAAGTTCCATAACCCTAAAATGGTTTATATTTATTGTAGTTTGAACTTGTATCGTAGTCAGTAGGGGAAAAGAAAGTACCCTTTAAAGACAACAGAATTATTCTCCAGGTTTTAAAATGGCTTTTAGGTGATCAAAATCATCATCCGAGTTCTCTGTTGTGATTAGAGACAATTATCTATTGACATTTATTTCTTGACAATTGTTGGCGATACGACAGCGATGGGTTGATACTTGATGGTGATGACTATCTGTGGACTCGGGGCACGGACGGTTGCAGGTGCAATCGTCCAGGGCAATTTTGACCATTATCAACTGCGCGTAACTTTCTTTGTACATCGTGTAACTTTTTTTTCACAGGATGTATTTTTACAACAGATAGTGATGGGCCCCACACTTGGCGCGGAAATCGAGTTACATGGTGTAATCTCAGCCGCACAAAATTTTGAGGGCAAATCTTGGCCCTTAACCGTGCAGGGACGGTCATACTGATGACCGTCCCTGCCCCAAATCCGACTATCTGTACCTAAGATTAAAAGCAGTGTACCGCATAAAATTGGTCCAAACATGGATATCTAATAGTATAATTTTGGAAAAATGTTAATCTCACTCTACTTTTTTTTTTTTATAACAACATTCCTACTAGCTCTTTTAGTATATAGTTTAATAAATGAAAATCATATAATATAGAATGATAGTGGGAGTGTCTTTATAAAAAAGTAGAGTGAGATTAACATTTGCCTAATTTTTTGACATTAATTATATTTCTTTATTTTCATAATGTTCTTTAAAAATTTTTGGCTCCATTGTCAAAAATTGTAATGCTAGTTGTTAAATCACTTGACTTTCCCAATCGAGAACAAGGAATGGGTTTAAAATACAAATTTACGAATCAACTTACAAGATTTTTTTTTTTAATAAAAATCACAATTTCGTCCGAATATCTGCATTAAGGACAGAAAGAAAGTATATCAAACAACGCAGACATACATACAGATTTTTTACCAGTGCTTGTCATTTGAAACCACGTGCTATTAGGTCATTATTAGGTCTTAACTTGTTTGCAAATAAACCTGATCTACGTTTTTTTAAAAACTAATCTACATTTCTTGCCCTTCTTCTCATTATATCTGTCTTTATAACTGTTGATAAGAGGATGTTATTAGGATTTCGAATCTAAGTGGCTAATATAGAAATAAACATAAGGGCATATACAGGTTGAGTAAAGCACAAATATTATTTTTCTCGAGCTAAAACTTGAACAATCTATTTGTATTTCAACTCCATCGGATACTTATCTAATATGGGAGATCCACTCGATAAATATTTAGGGAATTGAAACTCGCTAAAAAAAAAAAAAAAAAAGTGAGCTCGAACTCATTTACTTATAAATAAAATGTGTACATCATCCAAGAGACATATACATTTTAGCAATTTTACACACACACACATACATTTGAGTTGCTCGACAAGACAAGTATTGTATCACGTACTCGAGCTTAGCTCGTTGGGCTAATGAGTATTAGAGAGCTGCTCATTATATTGAGTCTCGACAGCCCTATATAAACATTCCAAAGGCTACCAAACAAATGTAAAAATTGACAGCACCTTTTTTCATGCTCTAAAGTTATAAAGGAAATAAGCAGAAAACATGCACCCTCATATGTGCTATTATGATAAACGGGAACGAATTCATGTCACATCACTCTTTCTATATATATATATATATATATATAGAAACATATCAAAGCTCTAATATCATCTTTGGAAAGTAGTAGTAATAATTACTAGTAGCAAGTATCATTCACTTGGCATTAAATACGCTAGCAGTCCTTTGGTGTGAAAATGAGTCTCGACCTCACAAAACAAAACAAAAGTAGATGTTTTTGCAAACAATCAATTGTACGCATCTCTACATACATTACATTAGAGGGCTAACTTTTTTTCTTTTTTTTTTTTTTCGTTACAGGGAGATCCGGTTCAATCTTTACTAGGCTCGACTAATTCCTGCTGTCCGGACCCGATGCCCCCAAACATTAGAGGGCTAACTCGAAATTAATCAAAGTAAAAGTAGGAAATATATATATATAGATTGAGTGAAAGTAATAAATGCAAAGCATGTGGGGAGTGGGCCTACCAAAGCCCCACCCTCTGCTCTCCTTTGAATCCTAAAATCTTTCAAAGGCAAACCGATGGCGGGCCTTTTCCTTCTCTTTTTCTCTCGTCTTCCCTCCCTTTCTCCCTTCTCTCTCTTAATTTTTTTTCGTGCGCTCCAGCTGCCTCGAAGAACGAGCGGACTCCAAATCGAATTTCAAATTTCACGCAGAAAATATTTCCCATTCCATACGTACGTACACCTAATATAGCTACGGAGTACAACCCCGTCGACCCAAACAGTTACTTTTGGGCCCTGTCAGGATAAGATCCGACATCGCGACACGTCTTCATGGTGACCGGCTGTAATCCGTTAAAATATTTCTTTTTGAATCGGCTCGGCTGAGTTAAGGCTGGAGTTGATCGTCATAGTGAAATGACGGTTACGTCCTCGAACCACAGGGCGATTGTCGGGGGTAAAAGGTGGAAATGCGATGTGGATAAGCGATGGAGAGTGGGATGGGATCAGGCCCGTCGATCGAGTTGCCGGAATTGGGCCTGACAGGTTGGTTTGATAGTCCGGGGTCCACCGGATGAGAATCACGCGAGGGCTGGATCATGTTGTTGGTGGCGGCAGATTGCCGTGCATGTCTGCACTGCGCAGAATTCTCAGGGTGTTTTGGTGGGTTTTTACTTTTTAGTATTTTGTTGGGATCTCAAATGTAGTAATTTGCCGTGTTGCCTCTTACGATTTCACAACTGTCTCGGGGTGGCATTTACCTGCCTTCTAACTTCTCCCCATAATTTTAAAAAATAAAACACACACACGCACTCACTTGAAAGGATAATAAGTTTTTTTTTAATAAATAAAAGTTTGGATTGTTCGGATTATAATCACTAGCACAGATAAAAGTATGATCTGGTACTATAAATTATTTAGATAATCTCAAGAGATTACACATCTCTCATATTCGCAACAAGAAATAATTAGTGGAACTAACTATTTTGCAAATAACCAATTAGGCTGCATTGGCCATCAAGGAGAGACTGGAAAACTTTTTTCCGGATGGATGTAGGTCACATGATCGCATCTCTCGGTTTGCATTATTCTCCAAACTTCTCTAAAAATCTTACCAACAGACGTTTGTGCACCCGCCTAATCTAGTGGCGCTTTAATTATCTTTGAATTTTCTATTGATCTCTTTTCAGTCCTTATTTGGTTCACCATTTATCTCTTTGGTTCAACCCTTTTCCTTTACTACAAAGTAGAAATAGGTATAAAATAAGAATTATGGTATCGATAAAAAATAATAATAACTATTTTGGATAGGGATGATAATTGGGACGGGTGGTCACGAGCACCCGTCCTGCAGGAGGCTAATGGGGCGGAGGAGTATACCCCGCCCAATCACCCGTTAAACAAATAACAAACATATATATGTATGTATATAATTATATATTTAATATTTAATTTAATTAGTTACAAACTTATAATAATAATATTATTAGTTATATGTATTATATAATGGACATTAGTATATGTAATATAATTAATATTATCAGTTATACTACTAATTATACACGTTTACTAATAGAAATTATTAATTAGCTATACTAAATTAACTAATACAATTATACTAAATTCTTGATTACACTTAACACAATAAAATATTTTTCCATAAAAAATATAATAATGACTTAATAATTGTATTTGTGTCAAAACTACAAACTTGACTACTTTAGTTATATTTATTTAATGACGTTGGATTGTATTCAAATAACACTTGTTTGATTGTTTTTATGGGTTTTAATTGTGATATTACAACGGATAATAAGTTGGTGATGTATTGATATTTTAGTATTTGATTATTTGCTAAATTTTGATCATAGAAAAACTATATGACAACTCGTTATTAGCTCCGCAAGGGCACCGGAAGCCGGGCAGGGCTTTAGAGGTATGCTATGGATAAGAATTGGACTTTAAATCTAATGCATAATAATATGCATGTTTTGGTTGATTAGCATCTAAGCAACCCATTATCCGTGACTGGGTTAAGAAAGCCGACAAAACACGATTAGTTAACTTGAAAGGTAGATTTTTACGATAACAAAATAGTTTGTGTTCTGTTATAAGCGGGCTGATTGCCAAGCGCTCAACATTCATGACATGATGCATTGAAATTTCTTGGGAAAGTGATGAATTTAAGCCATGATAATATTCCAAAAAATAAAACTTAAGCCGTGATATACTTCTATTTTTTTTTTTTTCAACAAAATGTGGCATTTCAACTCAACCAGATTAATCTGCCTCCTGACTTGTAAAGCCTTGCTCAAGAGTGCAAGTGTGGTAGGATTCAAACTAGTGATCTACGAGATACTACTGGACAATCACGATGGTTAAGAAATTTTATTGTTTGGATACACATATTATTTCAAATAATATTTCGCTTGCATCATAAACACATTTTCCAACCCAACTTTTTATATTCCCAATCAACTTTTTATCTCACATACATCACATCACAAAAAGTGTTACAGTAATTATTTCAAATAATACTCTATCCAAACAAACCAGCTTCTCGACGCTTTGTAAGTATACTGTTGCTTCTAAACTTTTGGGAAGTGTAGCACTACGCACTATGATATTCTTGTGAGGTGCCACACAGAAATGTGTCTTTCATTATTCAATCCAACACTCTTTTAACCTTTTTTTTCTTTCGAAAAAGTGAGTACAATTGTTTCTAGTATATGTGATAATTTAGTATCTAAATGCTGAATCTAGCATTATTATCAAATTGAAAAATAGCATAATCTGTAAGTATTAACCACACTTTTTAAATCAAAATTTTAAAAAGTGTTTCTTTTGTCTTCCTTATTGTAGAGACAGTCTTTTTTATTTGAAATTATCGTAAATATTTTGCACTACAAAGCTGTAAGATAATTTTATCATCCTATTGACTCTTTAAAATTTATAGCAAGTACTAATTTGTTATATGTACTCCTCATACTTTATTAAGAAGAAATACTAGCCATGACATTATGAATATATGCGGTCTTTTAGATTGTCTAAATGGACAAAGGACTAGTATTTTAACAAAAATGATAAGATTGATTTTAGATACACTAACTGACAGTGCATACACTTTCGCCATTATTAGATGCATGACACATAATACGAATTTGAATTTGAAACTCAAATTTTGTATATGTGTCATATATCCAACCGTGATAATATATATACCATCAGTGTATATAAGATTTATTTAAAATGATATAGCAGCATCCCTAAAAGTCATATCATTTTTCAAGTTAAAATTGCCAACTTGCTAAAAAAAAAAAAGACAATACATCACTTAATTCATAAAGATTTAATATCTTGATTCCTCGAACATCTATCTCAAATGTTATACACATAATATAAAGTCCTCAACATTGTTCAAATGTGTGCACTCTCATAAAAAACTCTTTTTCTACTTGACCTTACTAAACACACATAAACCAAACCTCAAAGAACAGAGAAAAAAACAAGTTTAAAAATTTACATCCATTCTAACAAGGATTAGAAAGAAATCACTAGGCAGCAACATGGACTTTATGCAAAAAAGAAGAGGGGCTTTAAAGCAATTAATCAACCCATGTGAAAACAAGGATAAGGATTTAAGGACAAGTGGACAACTAGTCCGTTACAAACGACAAAAGGCTAAGCCACTCAGCCAGCACCCACCACAATGGAGCCAAAGCCGCCAACTACCCTCCTCTTTCTTCATCCTCGACTAATATGGAGCCGCTACCTTTACAACCGGTCAATTCAATTTTTTTTTTTTTTTTGAAAAAACACCGAGTAATGCTACTAAGTAATAATAATGAGGGAGAGATGATGTATGGGCAGACCGTACAAGAAGTGGGCCTATTTCTCACTCTTATGATTTTGGTTGTAGTAGTAAATTAAAGCAGAGCATTTTTCAGCAGCGGCAGAGAGAATTGAGGAAGCAGTGAGGGAGTCTGGTGGTAGCAGAAATAGAAGTAGAAGAAGAAGGTGGCTTTTTAATTTGTATTCTCTCATGGGATTAGTATTATTTACTAGTAGAAGAAGTAGTTGGTAAGCATTTATTTTGTGTGTATGTATTTTTCTTCTGCCCCTCTCTCTCTCTGTCTGAAAATTCGTGCATTTTTTTTTGCTCTTTTGGTTGCTCTTCTTGTTGTTCGTCTCTGATACTTCTCCCATCAGATTCTTGGCATTTCTCCCAATTTCCGCTTCAAATTTCGCATTTCTTTGTTTTCTTTCTAGCCCATGAAAATGCTTCTCCCAGCACTGGAAGTAGGACCATATTGTTGTAGTGTCGAGTAAAACGCACCATTTTGAGATTGATGCATTTGTTTCTGAATACGAGGTTTCGAATTTCAGTCCCTTGGAGTAATTTTCTTACCATTTCTGTTGTCTTTTCTTCTTCTTTTGTTCCTTTCTTTTTTCTCCTTCCTTTTTGTGCCTTCCTGTAATCAAGATTGTCAATTTCAGGCTCTTCTTCTTACTGTTTCATGCATTTCAATTTTTTTGGGCTGCTGCTTTTTGTTTGTTTAAATGGACTAGTTCATGAAATCAATCGTGTTTTACTCAATGTGCAAGTATGAAATCAGGAAAGTTTTTGGATTATACAATTTTGAATGGTTAATAATGAGTGATTCTTCTACTGATCCTCCGTCTTTATTGCTTCCTCTTTTCCAAGACTTCTTCTCAATTTAGATTATATTAAAGTGACGATCTTTGTTCTCCCGTTGAATGAATCCGTATAAGAGCGGTTAATTTAAAATATATGGGATTTTTCCTTGATGGAAATGAGAAATTACGACGAATTGAAATTGGTGTATGAATTAATTTTGTTTATTTGTTTTTGTGTGCGAGTCTCTTTGTGTGCACTGTGCACGCACACTAGTGTGTGTAAGATTGGTAATCAATGATACAGTAGTACTAATAAACACGACCAATCCAAGTCCGTGAACTCCAAGGAGATTCAATGCTTTGATGGTTCATTTGATTTATTATGCATTCCTTTCAAGAGTTTGTGTCAGATCTTTTCTAACATGAATTAATATTACGCCTGTCAAATTTTTCTACAACGTATCTGAAAATTTTCTTTTTCCAGGAATCCCAGTTGAAGATTGGTCTTTTCAGGAAATTCCATGATCAGTTCTTACCCTGCAAGCAATTGAATTGGAGTTATCTGCGGAAGAAAGGTCTTTGACTTCTAAGTAAAAGGGACAACTCTAAATTCTGTTTCTCGTATTGGTTCAATTCAACCTCCTGCATGAGATAAGGTATCAGAGAAGAGAATGGAAACAGAGTAGATGCAGAGGGTAAAAGTTGATGAATTGAGTTAGGTTTTTTTCTTCAATTGGAGCTCTTAATTTTACAAGTTAGCAATTTAGACCGAGGAAATGCTTGAGACTGAGCTATGTTCTTCGCGGGTTCTATCACCCTTTCGCGAGGAGAGTGGCGATGAAGAATTGTCTGTTCTTCCTAGGCATACTAAAGTCATTGTGACTGGAAACAACAGGACCAAGAGTGTTTTGGTGGGTCTTCAAGGTGTTGTCAAGAAGGCTGTTGGGCTTGGTGGTTGGCATTGGCTGGTATATTCTCGAATTATATTGCATCTTATTTCTGTTTTAGTATTATTGATTTCTTGCGTTTCAATTGTGATAAGTGTCTTTTTTTTTTTTCCAGATTATGCTATTTTAGTATAATTTATGTTTGTCTTTTCTTTTTCTTTTTTTTTTGAAGTTCTCCTGATTTCAAAGTGACTGTTTTCCTATATTGAGCTCATAAGCATGACCCAAAACAATACAAAATTGGGAAGTATTCACGAATTTGTAAATTTTCGCAGAAGACTTTTTTTAGGCAATCAATTAGTGAAGTTGAGGAACCAGAGAGTATATCAGCTCAGTAATACCACCACGACAGAACATATCTACTTCAAACAAAATTTACTCCTACAAGATTACGCTTTTACAATCCTAGATTGATTGAAAGATGGACAAATCCAACACACACAGAAAAACACTCACTTTCCTTTATTTATTTTCCTGGAAAGTTTTCGTAGAAGTTTGTTTTTCCATAAGTATCCGCAATCAATCAATCTAGGACTACTACGATAAAGAGGTCTGACAACTATTGCTTTTTAATCTAATTTTCTCTTTTTAGTTTCAGGGAACTTTGCCATTCTTTTTTTGCTTTTTTATTGTCCTTGCAGAAAATTTTATTCTTTCTGAATAAAAAAAAATTGTGAAGTGTATAGATCTCATTAATTTTATGCAAGAATATACAAGATACAAAGAACACATTCATTCATATGTAAAGACAAAGGGATATGTTGAACTCGTGGAGTCTCAGTGTTTTCTGCGTATTTTTCTTTTTTACCGCCTTCTTTTTCCTGTTGTTATGGAGTACTTGGCTGAAGGTACTTGTATGATCCAATCATGAAGGTTTTGAAAAATGGGGATGAAGTTAAATTGCAAAGGAATGCTTTGAGTGTGTTGGAACCTCCGACTGGGAATGAAGAAGATGATGATTATGATTTTGATGACTCTAGCAGTGGCTGTGAAGTTGGTGAAAAGGAGAGTCATCGTTTTTGTAAGTATCCTTTACTAATAGATAATAAGGGTGGACGTACAAATCTATTTGGGGCAAATGATTTTTCTAATCCTCCAACATTTTTGTGAAACCATAATTTTGCAAGAAATGGCTTGCTAAACCTTTAAGAGGAAATGCTAAGCTAAAACCTTGACTATGCCTCATATTGGTGATTCATTGCTCTAAATTTCTTTGTTTCTTTCCAGTAGCTGCTGGTATTGAGTTCAGCAAACTCAGTAAGGCGAGAGTCCGATATGCAAGGCCATTGGTTCCATCGGCATCCGCAAAGTCAATCAGTCGCAACAGTGTTAGCGAACTTAAATCTAATAGCCATGCCCCTCAACAGGTGAGCACAATAAATGGAGGTTTTGTCCTTGTCACGGTTATGGCAAGCGTGTATTCAGCATTCTAGAAATTTGTCTTTTGTATTGCAAGAGCTAGTTATTGCCCCTCGCTTAAATTCAGAGCCCTTCATTCCAAATACATCAAGATCTGATTTAGCGGTAGTTTCCTCCGGACATTTCTTTCCAACATCAGAGTGCATTTATTTTGTCGTTAATTTTCCTAGGACAAGTGAAAGGATTTCAGCTGCTAAATGAATAGTTTTTTTTTGGGTAAACTCAATTCACTATTTGTCAAAAAGTGCTCAACTTTTGTCATTATCATGTTTTACCAATTAAAACAATTTTGGAAGTTACAACCATCATTGTCATTGGGGTCAATACTTATGCATATCTCTTTTGCTGGCTCTAAGATGTTTGCCTTGTGGACTAACCTGTCTCTTTGCCACCTTTGTTTCTTCAGCACCGCGGATCGAACATGGCAAAATTGGGAACTGGCTCATTGTGGAGATACTGCCAGAGATTCAAGCTAGTACGTCTTGCTAGCTTTTCCAAATTCTGGATTTCTTTTTCCTATGAATTGTTCAAAAGTAACTTTATATTTCTGCTTAAGTTGCTGATTTACAATTTGGACTTCAGGCCAGTATTAATTCTAGCCTTACAAAGGAACAACTTTCTAACATTGTCCAGCAGCACTTTTCTTCTCAGGTTGGTTCTCTCTGTCTCTGCATTATGACCAACATGCCCTGACATCACAATTGAAAATTTTCTTATGTTTCATTCTGATTTTCACGACAGCAAGTGGACGAGGTACAAGTGGTCGTAGAATTCGTCCGTGCAGCAAAGAGGTTGAGAGCGATCGATGCACATCGAGAGCGATTGTAGAAAAACCGTAAAACTGGTTGCTTGTAGTATAAGTATATAGTAGTATGAACCCTAACGTAGTTCAGCTCTAATGATAGATTGCTAATGCCTGATGTAGACATCTGGGATTGTGTGGTAGGCTGTAGGTAAAAAATCCAAGTACCTCTGTTAACATCTGTCTGAATGTGCTGTTGGGGCAGTAACCCTCTGATGATCTGATCTGATATTTTCCTAATTTGTTTTCTTGCACTAACGGTTAGTACTAGTATTTACTTACTGAATTCGAGATTCTATGTTTCAAATGAGGGGGCAGGCCGCGGGTTCAATCCATCATAGTTTTTAAAAACTACAGATTTGGAAGGACCCTGCAGGGAAGCCTGCATGTTTTTCAGTTTTATTGAATCTAATCAGCAGTTAGTCCCCCGAACCCTTCACCCCAAAGAATGTGCTCTTTATTGTGAATGTTCGAATTGTCAAGGATAATCCTAGTACTTCCACGTAAGCAAATGTGTGACACGAGGGAGTGGGAACAGTTTCTAGAATGTTTCGACTTGCTATATGCCGTATGAATTTATGTAATTGTTATCTTTTAATTTTGTTTCCCCACGCTCTTCCTTCTACGTACTACGTTGAGAGGCTCTCTTGAATTTCTTTTCTTTTTTTTGTTTTTTGTTTAAAAAAGAAGTCTCGAATCAAAAGTAACAAAAAAAGGGGAGAAATCTATGTGTGTGTGTGGGTTCGGATTGTTTGTCACCAACAACATGAATAAAGGAGATATTTTGTTGATGCATAAGCCAGGCTGTCGTGAGGTGTCACGGGACTTTATTGTTGCTACCAAAACGAAAGAGTGGAGGATGTTGATGTGGTGGGGGGGTCGGGGGAAATGGAACGGACTAATTCTAATTGGAGAGGAGAGGACAGAGAGAAAAGAGAATCCTAATAAATTTTCCACCAACCATTCGGATCCTTTCCAGTTATATCAATTGATCTTAGGCGTCCATTTAGCCTTTCCTGTCCTTGGCGTTGAATTTGCACCAACACACTGGTCCCCAACATAAGATTTTGTGCAGAAGGCTAAGTTGACTGCTTAGATTTTGGCTCATTGTTTGGTTTTAAATGGACCTTGCCCCCATGCAATTGGACATGTAATGTGTAATTTGGCTGTTCTTGCGGGAAAAAAAACCAGCATGTAATCTAGAACAGTACAAACGGTTCTTAAATTAAGGAATATCTGATCTAGTGATCTTGCTTTTATGCAGTTAGTTGAGGACAGAATATATCCTGATCCGGATCAAAAAGAGCATTATTGTTGTACTGTACTACTCTCATGATGTCCTTATAGATGCATTCCATGCAACGTGATCAAGTCCAAAAATCTAAAATAATTTCAAGTCCAGAACAAATCTTTTGTATGTGCAAATACATAACAAATACTTGTTCAAACTTAACTCCAGAGTCGTTGGCCAACCAAGCTCGAATGATCGATAGCCTGCCAAGTCGAAATCGATTCGAACATCATCGAATGAGTTGATTCATCTTTTAGCACTGTACGAGACTTGCACATCTATCACACAATGTAATAATCGCACCAGCCCTGCTTTGGAATGCTCAGCCCAATCGTGTCTGAAATTTGAACTACTAGAAACGCGGAACCAATGTCAATGGTCCAGCAGCTACCTATTTTGACGTCATTTATTATTCAAATGAGGACCATGTCATTGGTTTAGGCCCAACGACTATGAATTCTGGGCTTTGTAAGCCTGTGAACGGGCAGCTGCAAATGTTGCGTGATTCGTCAGAAAACAATCCAAACGTCTGGTCCCCCAAGGCAGACAACAGGCTAGTGGTTCGTGCCATACATCACTTATTGGACCACCATTTGATGATCCCTCCGGCAACCAAAATGGAAAGGTTTGACCCTACCTATTCGCCCCCTTCTTTTTTTGGGGGGCTTAAAAAAGAAAAAGAAAAAGAAAAAACTAGGACTGATTTGCTGCAGAAGAAAAATACTAGCATGGTAAACATCCATCTTTAAAAGCTAGTTTGGGAGTTCAGATTTCAAAGGAATAGAAAAGAAAGGAAGGGAAAGGTGAACTTTTCACGTTTGGGAGAGTTTAGTGAGACGAAAAAGAAAAGAAACGAACGGATCTTGAAGAGAAGCCAAGCGCTGCTACAGTGCAAAAATTTTCTGACCAAAACGGGCGGAAAGCGAAGGAAAACTGATGGAAGCTTACAAATTTTTTTTTTATTCTTTCTTTTCTCACATAACTTATCCTTTCTCTTCTTTTCTTTTCTATCCTCAACTCACAAACTAGCTATAATGTAGTAGTAGAATCATTACCTTTTTTTTTTTTTTTTTTGGGAAGTGGTGGTGGACTGGTAATGGAGCCGTGACTTGACTTAGACCAATCCATTAGCCCACCTGTCTCAATAATTTGGAAGAATGTGTTATTCCCACCCACCATGATCTGAGCCGCATAAAAATCCAAAATTCCCCCCAACCAACAAATAACAACCTCTCTTCTCTGGCTCAGCAGTTCCTCACTCACGCCTTTGTTGTAGTTTGTACTTTACTTCCCTTCCCAGTATTACAATTTTAGAATCCAGTGATTAAATTAAAGGTCATAAGATATACTACTAGAAAAGAGCTCGTCACTTTCGCTCCCCACTGCCACTGGCGGGTCCCGGAATAAGTTCCAAAATAGAAGCGCTTACTTGTTAGAGAACTAGCCGGCCACCGTTACCCTAAACTCGCCATTTTCCATCATATCCATATCTCACCATCTCGCCACTTCGCAGTCTCATGCTTTTGGCCATCCCCCAAAAACAGTAAAGTGAAAGAGCGGAAGCGGCAAAGGCTTTTCCTCAGAAACGTGTCTCAATCTTAAAGCAAATAGCTCACGACTTGTCATATTCCTATCTTGACACCTCAACCATCTCGAACCCACTTTTGAACCTCAAAACATTATTCAATTTTCCATACTTTGGCTTCGTCAAAATTATGCAACAAATACACATTACTTAAACACTTTGGATTGGAATTTTATAAAGAAGAATTGTTACGTTTTTCGTCGGCACATTTTCTAATAATTTTTTACTTCACATATATCAAATCGTTACAATAATTTTTCTATAAAAAGTCCAGAAAAAATACAATCCAAACAAAGCCTTATTCTTCAAAAAATGAAGATTAAATAATTGGTACGTGTTGTTACTTATGAAAGTTAGAAACGTACTCTTTTCTTTTTTTTTTTCCAACGTAAAATGTTCAATATTTGATTTTGAAACGTGGGTACTACTTTCTGCAATTTTTTCGTGAACTCGTTTTTTGATCGTTTTTTACTTCACATACATCAAATAGTTACACTATATTTTTCTACAAAAATTCAAAAAAAAAAAAAAATTCAAACGGCTCTGATTGACGTTTTTCATTATTAAGAATTTCGTGTGTTAAACACTTTTTTACCAAACTTTGGGGATATGAATATAAATATATACTTTTCCAAAACTGCAATTTAATGATACAACTAAAATATAATATGAGTAAATCATAGTGTTTAATACTACCTCCGTCCCACTTTGATAGTCTTAATTTTTTTTTCACACAGTTTAAGAAAAAATGGTTAACTTTGTTGGAACAATCAATTTAGTTAGTTATTTTCCTAAAATACCCTCACATTAATTAGAGTACAACTTTATGGGAACTTGAAATCATATTCTTTTGTTGGAGTTTCATTAAAAAAATTGTGGGAATATGGATGGTTTTGAAAATTTTCACTCATGGTTTGTAGCCAATGATGACATAGTTTGTTTCCCTCCTCGTATAAATAAGCTTGGAAAATCTAAATGCATTAAATGTGGTAGGTTTATAGTAACAACAACTTACATTGAATAAGTGTATTTTAGGAAAATTAAAATACAACTACATTCTTTAATTGGAAAGTGAACTATAATTTGGGACAGACGAAAAATGAAAACAAGACTATCAAAGTGGGACGGAGGAGTATTATTTAATAGTACTACTAATTTGATAATTATAGTAATTTAATTCGTAGGAATAAATTTTTGGTTTGTCCTCGTTTTTCCACTGAAAGTCGTTGTCACACGAAAAACCATACCTTTCCTCCTTCCTTCTCCGTTAACAAAATTCTCTTCTCTTTCTTTCTTTCTGAACCGTCACGACAAGGAGGAAAAAAAAAAAGGAAAGAAAAAAAAGAAAAACACACACACGCACACACATAAATAATAGGTAGTACTACAGAAGAGCCTTTACTTGTCCTTCTCCTCCTTTCTCTTTCCTCTCTATTCCTTACTGAAATGAGTGAACAACTCAGCTGAGACTCGTCCGATTATTAAATTATGTGAAGGTATTTGTATGTAGACAAAACGCAGATACATACTTGTATGTATACGTGTGTGGTATTTTTCAAGTTTGTGCTAATTTGTTGTACCTAAGATAAGTAAGTAGGAGTTTGTTCATGGAGCTTGATTTTGGATGATGTTTTTATGTGCATCTGAAGTGCGTGATTACGTGTTTTAACTTTTTTTTTTTTTGTCCCTGTAGTATTTGATTAATAGCTTAGGGTTGGTTAAATTGAAGCTTGATAGCTGATTACAGTTCTGAAGATGATGAGTTTTGTTACTTGTTGATTTTGGTATGGATGTTGGGAGTTCTTTTAGTTCATATCGGTACTTTTCATTTATTTATTCTTGAAATTTTAGTGATGATGTATTTTTGGCCTATAGAATAGAGCTATCTAAGGTGAAATTTGTTAAAGATGGGATGATGATTTATTTAAATTTAGTTTTTGGGGAATTGAACTTTGAACTGTTTTTTGGCTATTACTTTTGTTTTGCTCTTGATTTTTTCACCAGAATGTTTTCTTGATGGTGGGATTGCTAAATTTTAAATTAATGTGAAATCTATGCATTTATTGGTGTATGATATCATGTCGACTCCTTGAAACTGAGTTTACTATTTATATACCGGGGAAGCAATAGCAGTGAGTTGTATCAGAGAATTACTGAATTACTATGAGTTTTAATCAGTGTTTGGTTTCAAAGGCATAAATTAGCATGATTTCCTGTTTGCCAGAACTGGGGTTTAATGTCTATGCATTGGAAGATTGACAGCAGACAGCTTAATTAGATTGGAAGATGGAAGGTTGTGTTTTTCTGATGCTTCCGATTTTTCTGGAAGAATGCTTTAATGATGATGAAATTTTGATAAGTTTTTCTTCCTCGTGCTTTTTTCTCTTTTGTCTCACTTCATGCATTACCCAGGATCTCTGCCATATGCATCAGCATTTAATTAATCAACTGGCAAAACCTATTGGCAGACTGGGATTTGCAGAATGTGAATTTTGAGAGCCTTGAATTGACAATTTTTTATTTTTAAAGTATATGGTTAAGCTGCAGGACATCCAACTGGTTGTATTGGATGCATATTTGAGACGGACTAACTGTATATCCATTGCCTACATGAAAGCTGCTAAATCAGGCTCAAGATTTTAGTTACCTCTTGGAAAACTTTTCTTACAAGCTTTTATCTTATGTTATTTCTGAAATCATGTAAATGGTGTAATTAGTTATTGGTCTCGAGAAAATAGCCCTGCATTTGAATTTCACTAGCCTTATGAATTCTAAAAATCGTCAAGGCTCCGATCACCACGGGGAATGTCTTCTTTTATACACCTGGGGCTTGCAGTTTGGATATGCTAATTGAGCCTTGAGAGAAGGAAATTTCCTTCAGTTAAGGTGTATTAAATTTTACTGTTAAATAGAGATTTTTGTGCTGCATAATTGGGATTTTGTGCTCTTGCACTATAATATAATTACCTGTTGAGGAATAACATTGGCATGTGCAAACCATCTTTCTGTAGATTCTTTGTTGCATCTAATGGAGGGCGTACTTCCATTTTTTGTGAAATATGTTAAATCCATAAATCTCTTTGTGAACCTTTCTGTCGACCTTGTTGACTTGACTGTATACACGTCTCTTGCTTCTTCTAATGAATGAAGTAAATTTTGGTTTCAGGAATTTGTTCTTAAGAGATAATTATCTTGTCTTACATTAAAAAGTCATAAAACTTTCTTTTCAGTTCTATTTTAATTTTTTTGGCTTACATTATGAAATTTTCTTGTGTAGGCAAGAGAAACGATGAGCAAAGTACCTTGTAGCATCTGGTTCATAGCAAAGATAACTCAGTAGAAATGGGGGGCTGCTGTTGTTGCTGTGCTTCAAAAGCAGAGGAACTAAATAATGCTCCCACTTTCTACCATGTGAGTAATATCTCAAACTTCATAAGCAGCATGAATCTGGTGTCTACTGATAGCATACAAAAAAGTTGATTATTAGGCTATTGTTCAGGTTCTTTTCCTATTTGGGCTGTATTCATTAATTTATGTACTTAGAGCTCTAGGTTCATTATGTATTTGTCAAGAGAAGTTCTGGACCAGTCATACATTGTGTATTCTGGCTAGAACCTCTGCTCGACGCATTTTGATGCCTTGATATCCAATCAAAGCCTGAGTTGACTAGCTTGCAAGTCCATAATTGACCATTGTGATTTTGTACTGCACTACCTGCATAATTTTCTGGAAGCGCTATTGTTATTGACTGCTGAACTTCATGCTCTCTGTTTAAAAGCTAGGAGCACCAAGTGATTTGCTTCTTTTCGTTCCAGTGCCGGTTTTCTAATAATAGACTGGTGGAAGTTTCAGTTTATTAAGACCCACAGAATATTGATCTGAGCACAATCTGGTGGGAAAGGGAGAATGCTGTTGAAAATGGGTAAACTTGTAGTTTAGCCTTCAAAAGATGTTGCAGCATGTAGGATTACTGCAAAATTTGAAGAACCTAATAACTTAGGTCAGGCAGGGAAAAAGAAATGGCCTACTCATCTTTCTTGGCAATTGGACTGTTTAGTGCTCGTGTTCCACTCCTAAGCTGTCACTTGGTAGTTGTTTTCTTACCAATCTTCATTCTCTCTTCAACTGGGTTGAGTGATTTGCAGGATGATCAATGATGAATTTGCTGCCATACATTCTACCTGAATTTTGCTGGTTAATGCTGTTCCTTTTCTCTGGAATTTTGACTCTTTTTTGCAGTATCCAAGGGCTGGACAAGAACATCAGACCCTACCACCTTCAAATGGCACAGTATCTTCACTTTCGACTGGGCTATTAGTTGACACCAACCTAGACACTTCAATACCGGAAACTTATAGAGCACCTCCAGCGCCAGTGCCTTATGAAACATATGTTGGACACTCTCGATCATCTCTTGCTGATCCACCTAGTCATGGTGACAAGAATGAAACAGTGCAACTCGCACAGAAGGCTGTTGAAGAAACAAATTCTGGAATCACTCAAGAAACTACAGTCAAAATTGTGAAGTTGGATGGAAATGCAACTGTTGAGCTTACTGCCACAAAAGATGTGGAAAATGATCTTGAACAATCTGGCGAGCTTAAGAAGCCTGGTGAACTCATAGTAAAATCCCTGCTGGAGGAGGAGGAGGATGTTTGTCCAACCTGTCTTGAAGGTATGGTACATGACATACTTTTGCTTGGTGGCTTTGATATTGGTGCTTGGACTTGGATTTTGACACCATTGCTTTGTTCTTTTTTATGCAGAATATGATTCAGAGAATCCAAAAATTATTACAAAATGCGAGCATCATTTTCACTTGGGATGCATTCTTGAATGGATGGAAAGGAGTGATACTTGTCCTGTCTGTGATCAGGTGACTTGCATTTCAATTTAATCCATGAGGGGTGAAAGGAGATTTTCCTGTTCCGAGTCAAATGATTGTTTTGTTTATGCTGGCATTATGAATTTGTTGCTTATGAATTTGTTGCTTCTTGTCTTTGGGTGCAGGTGATGGTTTTCAGCACTGGTGATGATGCTTAAGCTCTAAGACAGAAGGGTATTAAGTCAGGGATGCGTGAGGGTTGAGCATTTATAGTACACCTCTTTTTCTTTTTTTCTTTTTTTTTTTCTTTTTTGGTGTTGAATGGTAGTCATAGCTTTGCCTAAAATTTCTCTTTGTTTTGTTAATATGTCGCCCGATTCTTTTATTTTGATCGAGGAGAATCAAAGAAGGAAAAAAAAAGAAAAAAGAGAAGTAATGAGCAGGAAGAAAAGCTGAAACAGAAAGTGGATGGTTTTCTATGCTACAGTCGATTCCTTTACATTCTCAGCGTATCCAACATTGTCCAGGAGGTCTCTCAAGTTATTAACCAGGAGTCTGGCACTGGGATAAGGGGGCATGAAATCCTTGTTTTGTCCTGTTAGTTTTCTCAGTCTGCTGCCGTGGTTTCTTCCTCCCATGCCCTCTCTTTTGTTTGCTTATGCGCAGTTTCTCTTCAACCAGCTTGGATTTTAGGGATTTGCATCAAGCTGGATCTGTAAATTTCGTAGGCGGTACTTACGTTGAGGTTTCTGGTTGGTAGTGGGGATCGCATCATTGTAAGGAAAGCAAAAGAATTTTGAAGGACCGGGTGAATATTTTAGATTGATTCATGTGTATATAGAGAAGCATTCATGAGCCATGCACAATCTTAGTATGCTTTTTCTTCACCTGTAGTTTTGTTTGTTGCTTAGATTTAGCAATATGCGGTGAGTTTTAGGATATTTTATATAAGCTCTTTTCCTCTCGTAAAAGCCAGCAATCATGTTCAAGGTAAATGGTAAAACGGAAAGGAAACTAAACTAGAAAATAGAACATGAGATAAATATGTTCAGAATGACGATGGCCAAGTATTTTCTGGGGACGTTTTAGAGGTTTCTAGAGTACAGTACTCAAGTTTGAAATAAAAAAGTTGCTAACCTCTCTTGGTTGCACTCCTTTGGAGACAGAACCTTTGTTGGCTCACTTGTAATTATGTTCCAATATGAATATTAGTACAAGGTTAGCAAGCAAAGAAGTAAAGTGTGAATAATTAGCAACCAAGGAATAAAGCAATAATAATCATCATCTAAAGGACCACGGCAATTTTCAGTAAGAAATTACAATTCTTGTCAAGTTTTGTTGTTTACTTTTGATCAAGAAATCACCAGCACTAGTAGCATGATCAAAGTTGAATATCATCAAATTTCGTAATATGTCAATCATTACATGTATTTATGCTCGCCATGGGCTAACTCTTCAACCTACAACGATGTGAAGCTGTCAAAATTTTCTTGCCTAGTAACTAACAACCTAATTCAGAGGATGTTTAGTGTTATATAAACTAGAGATCTTTGCCATCTAGTTCTCTATATGAACCGGTTGGATTTCCATCATATAAACCGATGATACAATAGGGTTCCCTTATGCCCCTTGGGGTCGGCTTGGCTGGTGCCGGGGTAGCCTCTTTAGGTCCTGACACCATGTGATCAGTGTGACGACCCCACCTCCTTCTAAGGTGTACCCAAGGGTTTGACGGACTGTCTGCCTAACTCTCGTTAAGATTCACTTACTCACTCAATCAACTCTCAAGATTAATCATTCAAGCCTCCAAAATAACATTTAAGTTCTACCATTCAACCAAAATACAAACTTATTTACAACCAAAAAATCAAATGTATGATACAACGTCAAATGTCAAAATATATCCTATCAACCAAAAGTATAAGTATAAGAGGGTTATACACTCTAATTCACATTCAATTGCTTCGAACCTCCATTCCTGTAAGGAAAATAAAAACTAAAAGAATGAGCTAAAAACCCAGTGAAGTTTCTAAACAAGCAATCAGGTAGGAAAATCATGGAAACATTACATTTAACAATTTGCATACTTTGCACAGTAATATCCAGTCATTTAAGAAATAAACACTCAATCATTGGAAGGATACATGCTCACTTGGAGCCATTCATTCATTCATTCACCAACCATTTTCCTTATCCCTCCGACATTAGAAAACGTTTGCAAGTGAAAACTACTTTAGTGATCTTGTCATTCATTCATTAATATCATTGCATTGAATTCACTGGTCAATTCTCTATCAAATTTCGTGGTAATACTCAAGTATACCAAACATTGTCCCAGGGCCACCAGCCGCCCGATCGAGTTCGCTTCTGGCTTAAGTCGACTGGCAACGAAGGGTAAGGGCCCATTTCAGCCAAAAGTCTTATATTCTTGCACAAGTAACATTCAATCATTTAATCATTGAAAATTTCACATTCACTTAGATCGAGTGCGATAAAGTACACACTCGCCTATCGAAAATTCATTTAACAATCATTGAAAAATATTTAACATTTAAGCAAACATTCACAATATTTCACATTGTCATTGGAAGCACAACAAGCAAAGAACACTCACCAGTTTAAGTAAAATAACGTCAAAAGTTTCTTTCCGGATTATGCCCTTGATCACCGACAAATCCTAAGAATAATCAAGAGAAAATATTATGGTTCAACCATTCAAAATTTAGGTGAACCAAAAAAAATTCGAATAACTACTAGTACAAAGGTGCAAATATGATTTTGGAGTGAAAAGAGAACATTTAGATCCAAGGGACATGAGTAATCAAGAATTTCCTCATTCCAATCATAAACCAAGGTCAAAATGGTTTAACAACTCCAACTTAAAGTTGAAAATAAAAGTAAGAACAGTTTTAGAAAAGCAGAATTTTTTCAGTTTTGCGCGATACTATTTGAAAAATCATATCTCAAGTTCTTTAAGTCCAAAATTTATAAACTTTATACCGTTGGAAAATAGATTCAAAGAATTATATTTCTCAGAAGACACCTTTGCAAGATTCTATTCACAAGTCAGTCAAAATCCAATCTCAAGTGGCTGCTTTATCCAGTAGAAAGACAGAACAGGAATGAAAATTCAGTCAATTTTGAAAAATCACAGATATTCATAAAAATTGAGAAAAATTCTGAAATTTTCACGGTAGAAAGTACTCTAAATCTAGTTTCAAATGCAACAAGCAGAACTCAATTTAAATTTTTTTACACCAAGATATGACAGATTTTCCAAGACTGCTCAGAGTCTCCTATGGAAAAAATTTCAGCAGCACTTCCTTTGTATTTACCAATTTTTTTTTCAACTATTTCAAGGCTACACTTTCACCACAAGATAGCCTCAATCAAGTTTACAAAATATAGGATACATAGAGTACTTATTTTAATCACAAAACTAGATATAACCAACATATGCCTAAGTTGGAAATTAATCAAACCCTAGCAACAACTTCACCAAACCCTAGCAAAATCATGAAATTAACATAAACATGCTTCTTTCAACTTCAATCATAACATATCTTGCATAAATCTCAAGAAACAAGTAAAAAGAGATATTTTCTAGAAATTTTACCTCAAAACCCCAAGATAACAAGCAACTCAAGAACTTTATTTCTCAAGTAACTCCACCAAAAGCTTCCTTCCAAACTTAATTCAAAATTAATCGGTATGGATTAAGGTTGATCTTTGAATTCTTCATAAATCAAGCAAGGAAATTAAAATGAAAATTTAAAAGTTTTTCTCTCTTCTCTCTCTCTCAATTTCGGCCTTCACAGGAGAAAATGAAAGGCTTGTGCTGTGAAATTGCAAGATAAAGACTAAAGGAAAGTCTTGGTCATAGTTGGCTTGATGGTTGACAAGTGTCACCCAATTATTTTGTCTTTCTTTTCATTTTCCTTTTTCTTAGTCAATAATGGTGGCTGATTTAAGGGTTAATTTTGAAAAAATTAAATGAAATAAAAACAGGGAGATTAGGGTAAGAAAGTATTGATCAAGCGATTTACTCAACCGGTAACAAACGACGCACGTTGATTCAAGTCTATTTCCCTTAATTCCCTTGTACTTTTGTTTTAACTTATGATTCACTAACTTATTATTAGCACTTTTAATCACACACTTCCTCTTACCCAATACTTACTCTTATCCACCAAATTTAGTGTACATATCTCACCAATCGATCACACTACTAAAATGTACCAAAACCCTAACTTACTTTAACTTTAAAAATAAAAGTAAAACTCTTGACTCAACTAATGAAATCACCATGAAATTTAGGGTTAATAAATAGTTAACTAGTCAGAGTAAAGAAATATAAAAGGAAATATAAATTAATTTTTAAAAAATGAGAGAAAATTCTAAAGGAATTTTCGGATCCTCCCAGTCAGGGTTCGATTCCTTCTATCATCTTGTGTATCTTGGGGTGCGGGTGCACAAGCAAAGAAAGATTAGTCCGAAAGGGATATTCCCTGTGTTGACAAAAAAAAAAAAAAAAACTTGGGTTTCCTTATAACCCTATAATTCTTTGTATAAACTGATGGACTTTCCCCTCATATAAACTGAATTAAAGCCATTGCTGTTTCAAAAAAAGAAAAAAGAAAAAGGAAACCATTAACTTAATCGTTGCTGTCCAAAAAAATAGGTCCCAAAACCAAACTTCAAAAAAATATCTCGTCTTCTTTTGCCCACTCCAAAATATTTTTTGGAGGCCATGTCAAAAACATTTCTGAGCTGTCAAAAACAACCTTCTTTCCTATTCATCAGAAGAATTAAGAAAGGCCTCTATAAACCTTCATTTCTTAACTCGACCAGCGTTCTAATTTTCATTAGATTAATTTAATTTCTCGTTCCTGTCGCCATTCCCATTCATTTTCTCACTTCTTGTCTTCTCCATTTCTAGTCAAGGAAAACTTGAGGTGGGCTTCTCTCAATAACGCTTACAAGGTAAAAACTCAACTCAGAAAAAAACAGAGCTTTTTTTTTTTTTTGGGTACATCAAAGTTATCACCTTTAATTTGGTTTTTCTGTTTATATATATGTATATTTTTTCTTGATATGGTATAGATTCTGGAGATAAAACAAAAGAAAACCCAGAAACAAACATTGGAAAACTAAGCCCAAAAAAAAAAAAAAGGATTGAAGTTAATGGAAGGATGGTCAAATTTGAGAGATGAGTCAGGTTTACGTGAAGTGAAAATTATTCAAGATTGTGAAAGGAAAAAAGAGTCTGCTTCTGATCATGATTTTAGTTTAGTGGAATGTGGTTTTGATGAATGCAAGAATAGGCTTAGGGGATTGTTCAATGACGTTCTTGTGAATTTTCTCAGGGAAAGAAGTGTTAATAAATGTATTAGGCCTTTACCTGTGTTGTGCGCCAATGATGAGCTTGTTGATTTGTTTAAGCTTTTTTGGGTTGTCAGAAAATTAGGTGGATATGATTCCACTTCGAGGAAAAATTTGTGGGGTTTTGTAGCTGAGGAATGTGGGCTTGGTTTTGGGGCGGTTGCATCCGTAAAATTGATTTATGTTAAGTATTTGAATGAGCTTGATCACTGGTTGTGGCAGGGATATTCAGATAGTATTGAGGATAGATTTGCTAAAAATTTGGACGAGTTGGTAGACGAGTTGAGGAAAGGTAGTGCAGATTTGATGGAGGTACAGCGAAAAGTTGAAAAGGAAGATGTAAAGCGTGTTAAATCTAAGTTTGATAAGTCTCGAAATGCAACTGATCGTAGTAAGAGATCAGTACACTATTCATCCGGTGCAAACATTAATGAAGTGCATGATTCCAGTGAAGGATGTGTTGACGGCGGTGAAAAATTTTACCTTGACAGTGACAATGATTTGGTATCATCAGCCAAGCAAGTTATTCAAAAAGTTATAAAAGAAGTAAATGGATTTTCAAAAGAAAAAACTTGTGATGACGACAATAAAACCTGTTCCCAAAATGAGAATGATGTCAGTCTGTCAGCTGAGAAGGTCATTGAGAAAGCCATCATTAATTTACATGACATTAAAGTGGACACTCCTGAGCAGGGTTTTGATGTGCAAAGTAGTGGTAATGTCATGTTATCAACCAGAAATGCTGTTGACAAAGTTGTAGATTCTCGGAAGAGGAAGCGAGAATCTTCATCATTGTCAGCAATGCTTAGCTGGGTGAAAAATACAGCTAAACATCCTGATGATCTTAGTATTGGGAGATTGCCTGAGTGCTCCAAGTGGAAACACCATGGAAACCAGGAGCCATGGTTTCTGGCTCTGTTGGCTCGTGAAGCACGACTAATAAAAAGGGATGCCAATTTAAAAGTAGAATCATCTTTCCAGCAGGTACGAAACCCGTGTAATTGTATTTGTCACTTATTTTATCTGAATTAATCACTTGGTTCAGACACTTGTTACATGTCACTTGGCCCCCAGGCTTTTGTCTTATTTACAGCCTATTTGATTGCTAATTTCATGTACAAAGCATAACCGATACATTATATGTGAGCTGTTTTAACAGTTCTTTGGTTTACACAATCAAATCGGATGCTGGGTTTTGTTCTTCACTGTCATTAGAGGCTTGAACCAGAGTAATTGCTTTTGATAACAGTCTAATTTACATGCCTAGTAAATTATGTAATCGAAAATTGGCAGTAATGTGGTTGATGCAAAATTTTCTCCCTACTGCATGCATTGTAAAGTTGCCATATGCTCTGATTTATGTTTTTGATATTTACTTGTGCAATCTGAACCATTATTTGCTATTGATGCACTATGGATCCCGGTAAAATGATGTTAATGCTGTGTAATCCTTTTATGTATTTTTGATATAATGTAATAGAATGTAATGCAGAACCACTTGCACTATAAGAGTCAATTTTACACTTCATTCCTACTGTTTGTGAAAATTTTGAAACTGGACTATTTATAATATAAGGTTAACTTCAAGAAGCACGGAGAAACAGTGAATGCTCATTTTACTCGACATGGTTTGGACCTCCTAAAAATGGATGTGTGCTAGAAATCTTTCAATGTCAGTCTATACATGGAATTCATGTGTACATAATTAATTCATTTGTATAATCCTTCGAGTTTTGATATAATTTACCATGACACTTAGAAGGGAGCTAGACTTTTTTTTTTATTGGCCTAGCATATATACTGCTTGTTTTGATACCATGTGGATTATATCACAATGCTCAGCAAAGTTAATTGTGCTGGTTGGGGTTGTTTTGGGGGTAAAATATTGAATTTGCTGCTTAACCGATATCTTGTTTCTGTTGGATGATTGGATCCTACCTCTGAATATTGAACATGCAAGAAAGAAGTTGGAACCTAAAGTTGATAGTTACTCTTATCATCTGGCTTCAAATATCAGCATAAAAGTTTTTGGTGCCTTTTAGTTCTTTCTAATTCTATGTTTATGAATTCTGTTTACAAATTTCTGAATTAGCTGTCCTATTGAGTCCAGACTTTTTGTGGCTTAATAAGTGAATTTTGGATCGGTTGTGTGGCTTTTCAAGGAAGTTGTTTGTGAATGCATGAAATAGCATAGGATATAAGTTAGAAGGAACTGAATTAGAACAAATTGGAAACTAAGGTTTCAATAGTAATATATCTAGAGAAAACAAAGTCATGTATGGCGTTTGAATACATGTCCTTCTCCAGAATGTCTGGTCATGAAATCTGCGAGATCAATTAAACTTTGTCTTTCCGTTGTTGCCTGCACTAAACTGAGTGAATGGCTAGCATCAAGTAGTTGAAAGTGCTTTTCTTGGTTAAATGAACAATGATTAGTGTTTGGATACGTTTTGCAAGTTTTGTCCATGTACAGTTTGAACTCTGTAACACTTGTACTGTGATTTGTGCTTGGTCATAGTTTATCATTCAAATTCAAAAACATATGGCAGTATTTTTATTGGATGATTTGCGGAATGAATTGACAGAAAAAGTTGAGGATGCATCCTTCAATGTATGAAGAAGATGTCCTTAATCACCAATCTGTCGAGAAATCAAGATGCAGTCAAAGGCTTCCTGTAGCCAAGTGTCAGTCGTGTTCCTGTTGCAATTTACCCCCTCACTGTAAAGTTGCTGTGCCTCAAAAGACAGAACAGGGATATAGTGCCAAGGAATCACTTCTTCTGAATGTTGAAGATTCAGACAGAAATAAAATAGATCATATCTCCATGGATGACCCACCTGAAAGAGAAGTCTGTGTGGGTCCTGAGTTTCAAGCTGAAGTCCCTGAGTGGACTGGTGTGATTGTTGAAAGTGATCCCAAGTGGCTAGGCAAACAGATGTGGCCTCCTGAAGATGTTAAAGATGAACCTGTTTTTGGATTGGATCGTATTGGTAAGGGAAGACCAAATGCATGTGATTGTCCATTTCCAGGTAATGTTGAGTGCATTAGGTTCCACATAGCAGAAAAGAGGCTGAAACTGAAGCGCGAACTTGGGTTGTTGTTCTATAAATGGAGATTTGATCACATGGGTGAGGAGGTTTCACTTTCTTGGACAGCAGAACATGAAAAGAAATTCAAGGACATGATAAGGTTGAATAGTGCATCCACAAACAAGTTTTGGAGCAATGCTTTCAGAATTTTTCCTTCAACGACAAGGGATAAGTTGGTTAGCTATTACTTCAATGTTTTCCTTGTTAGGCGCAGGAGTTACCAAAATCGGGTGACCCCAAAGGATGTCGACAGTGATGATGACGAAAGAGAATGTGGGTTGATAGGAGACAGTTTTGGTTATAAAGCGATTTATGTTCCAGAGTCCAGACTACCAATCTGCTTTGAGAATAAGCAGTGTGCGGAATTAGACTAATGTACTGGGAATTTTCTCTAGTGCAGCTTATACAACTTAGTTCCCTGTCTGTAGTTATAGGTGTCGGCAACTTATTGCTTTTCCCAATTTTCAACTGCTGAAAGCAAACATGAGAAGGAATTTGAAGGAAGTAGCTGGAGATCATCAGTAGGATGACCCCGAATGCTGAGGCTTTGCTCCGAGCAAAGTTTTGAAGAGGATATATCTGTTTTCTTGTTTTCAGAATTGCACCATTCAAGTGGTTGGCTTGTAAATACAATGTCAGTTATTTCAGACCCAAAATTTCGAACTTCAGACATGCATTTGTAGTGGACTTTCTGTCTCAGCAGTTTTCTGTGTGTGTGTGTGTGTTGTGGGGGGTTATAACACTACTCAGCTTGGATACATTGTCACAATTATAGCTGTGCCATATTTGCTTCATTTTAGGACGGAAATTCGGTGTCACCCGCATTTTGAACTCTTCCCATTGCCTATCATTTTCAACCATACCTCTGGCCCTGTATGTTGGTATAAAAATTTGCACGCGATTATGATAAACAAGTGTCTAAAGCATATGTTTCATAATCAACTAGCGTACCCTTTCTGCATTTGATGGAGAAAATGGTTAATTCTAAAACACAGCAAAGAATTAGTGCATCTTAAGGTGACATAGGAGACTCATTCCTGAATCCAGTAAGATAACGATAAAGGGTCTATTCTTGAACACATAGGCCAAAAAAAAAGCAGTAAGAAAATGTAAAATGCTGGTTCTTGTATTCCCTTTTTCTTTCACATTGAAAGGTTTTTCTCGAGGAGGAGGCTTAAAGAGAGGGTAGATAACCGACGGGCACTGACGTACATTTTAATGGAGTATTTACTCAATGTAGGGGGTTATGGCAGAGGATCTTTTTGTGGCATACTTTGATTTGTATAATGCATTTCGGTGATGAATGTTGGCTATCAAAGAAGCAAAATGCCATTCAAGCATCTGAGCTCTAGCCATTCCTAGAGTGTTGTTCCATTTTTTTTTGGCCACATTTGAACCAGTTAATCTTGCTGCTGATGCTATCATTTTGGTAGGCAGGAAAGAGCAAGAATGAATTTAAAAAGTAGAGTAGGTGTTAAACCAATAACATTACGTGGACTGATAATGGTGCATCTTTTTCAGCAATCCCATTACGCGATGAAGAATTTCTACATAACTATTCGCTTAATGCGCTTGGAATTCGGGGTTTCCAATCACTTCCACGTCCTTCCACACTTTTAAATGACAGGAATTTTGATTCTCCTCCGCTGCCTGCCTGCCTGCCATTTTTGTTGGAAGACTAAGAGACTGTTTGGAACCTGAGTTTTTTGGGAGTTTGTCTAAAACTTTACTGTAGTGCACTGTAGAAGTTTTTAAAAAAATTTTGTAGAAGTTTTTGTAAGGTGAAAAACTTTTTTGTAGAAGTTTTTGAAATGTTACTGTAGACGTTTTTTGGATTATTTTTAGAGGTATTTTAAAAACATATTTTTGAGTATTTTATAATTTATAATTTATAATTTTTATATTTTTAAACATTTATGCATTTATAATACATTTATAAATATTTAGAAATAAATATATATATATATAAATATATAAATGTATTATATTATATATAATACGTAATATACATATATTTATAAATGTATAAATATATAATTAATATAAATGTATAAATTATAAATGAATATTATATAAATGTATAAATTATAATTTATAAATGTATATGATGATTATGTATAAATGTATTAATATAATTAATATAAATGTATAAATGTATTAATATTATGTATAAATGTATAATTAATATTGTTTATAATTTATAATTAATATTGTTTAAATATTTATATGCATTTATGCATTTATAATACATTTATAAATATTTATAAATAAATATATTTATATATTATATAAAAATATATAAATGTATTATATTATATATAATACATAATATACATATACTTATAAATGTATACATGTATAATTAATATAAATGTATAAATTATAAATAAATATTATATAAATTTATAATTTATAATTTATAAATATATATGATGATTATGTATAACTGTATTAATATAATTAATATAAATGTATAAATGTATAATTAATATTGTTTATAATTTTTAATTTTTATTGTTTAAATATTTATATATATTTATGCATTTATAATACATTTATAAATAAATATATTTATATAGGTATATAAAAATATATAAATGTATTATATTATATATAATACATAATATAAATATATTTACAAATGTAATAATTGTATATTATTATAAATGAATATTATATAAATATATAAATATATAATATTACGTATAAATGTATTAATATAATTAATATAAATGTATAAATGTATAATTAATATTGTGTATTAATATTATGTATAAATGTATTATATTATACATAATACATAATATAATTGTATATAAATATACATAAATATATATACATAAATGTGGAATATAAATAATATGTATTATATATATTAAATATTTAATATATAATATTTATATAAATGTATAATTACATATTTATATTAATATTAATTTATATGGTATATTATATTTATATAAAAATATATTTTAAATAAAATAAAATATTTATAATATGTTTAAATAAATATATAAATATATAATATTATAAATATATAATATATATAATAAATTTTTGAGGGTGAGGGACTCAAAAATTCAAAATTTTTTTTTGAGGCTACCGGCGGCGCCGGAATAAGTGACCGGCGCCGGGAGAGGTGGTGGAGGCGGTGTCTGGTGTGATGGGTTGGGTGAGGGAGGAAGAAAAGTTTTTGAGAAATTTTTTGTGTATAGATTTTTGAAGTGTGTAGGTAAAAAATTTTGAAAAGTTTTTTGGGGTTCATGTAGCAAAAGTTGTTAAAAAAACTAATAGCTAAAAAACTTGGTAAAAAACTAGGGTGCCAAACAGGCCCTAAATTGTGCTCTATTAGCGGGTCAATTTTTATTGAGATTCCCGTCTAGCGGCTACAAGTTTGAAAATTTTGTATCATGAACTCCTCTCCATCATTTTTATACTTAGTAGTCTCTTATACACAGTCTCTTTAGACTTCCCTCCTTATAGAGTAAGATAGATTAAATTATAGAAATATTATCATCGCCGTAAAAAAAAAAAAGAACTCCTCTCGTACAAAATTTTGTATTATGAACTCTCTCATTCCTTCAAAAAAAAAAAAAAAACTCCTCTCATCAAAAAAAAAAAAATTTTTTGGGTTAGACGTGTAACTATCCACAACTAAAGAATAGAGAATAATTCACCTGTTAAATGTCTTGGATGTCTTGTGGTATTCTAACCCCGATTTATTGTACCTTTACTTACAACATTTCTAGACACTTACTTCACTTTTTTTTTTTCCATTTTCTAAAAGAATCAACATTTCAGTCACAAACTCTTGAATCAAAAGAAATGGAAATGAATAGTACGTATAGATTAAGCAAGGCGACTAGAGCTGTTAATCGAACCGGGTAGCTCGCGAGCCGAGCTCGACCCGGCTCGATAAGGGCTCGACTCGTTTAATAGACGAGCCGAGTAGGATCATTAGCGTCATTTCATTGTATATTTGATACTTTTACCTAATTCATTCTCCCGTTTCTAGCCCTAATTTTTTCTTTTCTCTTTCGGTCTTGCCTTAATGTTCATCTCCCAAACGAGCTCCAGCTCGAGTTTCGAGCTCGATAAGCTCGGCTTGATTTTGAACTCGAGTTTTCGATCGAATACACCGAGTCGATCTCGAACAGCTTGTGAAACTCGAATTACTAATTGAGTGAGCTCGAGCTAGCTCGATTAGAGGTTCGATGCTCGAGCTCGACTCGACTCGATTAACAGCTCTAGAGTCGAGCACCTAGTTTATCTTTCAGTGTATGATTGGCCCGTGTTGTACTTAGAATAACACACACGGTAAATTTGACTAATTGAGCATTCCATCTTTAGATATGGGGTGATTAAACAATTAACTCACAAATGATAGAAATTACTATAACTCAACAGCACTATAATTCATATTCCATCTTTAGTTATGGGGTGATTAAACAATTAACTCGCAAATGATAGAAATTACTATAACTCAACAGCACTATAATTCATATAAAGTGAAACTTGAATTTAGAAATTATAATTTCAATCTTGATCACTAGACAAACACTTCTCGTCTCGATTTATTGTATATCATATATCGAAGTTGCACTACATGCAGTAAAATTACGCGAAACGATGGATTTCTCAAAGGTATAAAAAGCCATTCAAGTAGTTGCAAATTTTCAAACAATAACAAACGTAAATTGGATTTACCTAATCAATATTGACGTTTGTTGAAAGAAAAAAAAAAAAAAAAGATAGCTCGAACACCATTTCCTAGCAAACGGGGCGATGATAGTGGCTAGCAAACGCAGACCAATGTCTATGTATTTGGCACCAATGATGCATTGCTCTAGTGCTCCAACACTTCATCGTCCACTCTTCTAGATGAAGTACAAAGGCAAAAACAAAATATATAGCAGATAATAATTTAAAAAAGGTAAGTGAACCTTTAATGCATTGCAAGTCACAAGAAAATTATTGAACAACAACTTTCTGTAAGCAAATTTTAATTAGGATAAAGTTACCAATTCATTTTTTTTCCCAACAATCGGTAACAATCAATTCATTTTAAATCTCGAACACTAAGTATCCAAAAACATATCCACGAGCCTATATGCACGCCATCATCAATCCTTAGGATTTGTATTTTCATTTTACTCTACAATAATTGGTTGTGATTTGAGATAACTCTTGAAATCGGTGCAATGTGCCTAAAGTTAAGTTAAAAAGTAGTAAAAATTGAGAACAACTGTTAACTTATAAGAGTTCAAAATGTAATTATGGCTAGTGGTAGTAATAGGAGTCTTCCACTGATGAAAAATCAACAAGGAAAAGGAGAATAAAAGTTTTTATGTTGACATGATGCAACATTGGACCTTCATATTCATGAGAAGGTTAACCCTGATGAGAATCCAACTTCGTCAATATTGTTAACTACTTCAAGTAACCAAAACATATTTGAAGACATTACCTTGGAAGGTAGCCTACCACATCATGGAAAAGTATACAAGTAGCCAAAACATGTTGTCACTAGAAGAAAAAGCCAACCAAGAAAATTTTAGTTGCAAAGACTTACTATTATTCTTATTACCATTACACTTTTTGCACGTTTTTAAATTGACATTCACCAAGTATTTTTTGTGTTAAAAAGGAATTATTATCTGATAAAAATACACAAGAAAGATTTTGTTCAGACAATAAAAATGTGCCAATGATGATGATCACACCGGGTTATCCCTGAGCCTCCTTAGGTCCGCCCCCTCCTCCTTAGTGTAGAATAGATTAGATTATACAACAGTTGTCGTCTCCGAAAAAAAAAAAAGATGATCACAACACTAAAAGTTAACTACGGCCAATTGAGTGAAGGAAGTTGCATGTTAAGCCTCAGAGTAAAACGATTTTTTGCCAAGGATGGATTTTTGGAGATTCACTTCAGACGATCCATTCATTGTTCAGCATTATCATTTCTATCAATCATCAAAAGCTATTTTTCTCTCAACCATCCCAGAAATGTAACAAAATAACAATTAGACTTCGGGTGTTCCCAAAAGGGCCAGAACATTTCGGTCCAAATAAATAGGCGTCAAGACAGAGGTTCAGTGTTTGCAAGAATTGAATAGTACCATATGATTAAAGAAAACTTTATAAATTCAAATGGAAAAAAAAAATGTCGTAATATGTAATGTCAAAAAAAAAAAAAAAAAAGGAACCTTTTAACACCATCTTATACTTACAAAGCCAGTCCTTTCCTCTGTTTTCTTTTAATCAGTTTTTCGATAGAAAAAGATACCCTGAAAACTAAATAATTAAGGATTTTTTTACAAAAAAAAATAAAAAATAAAATCGACAGGCATGGTTCAAAGATTCATTTGCCCAAGAACGTCTGAAGACATACTATTAAAATTTTTTTAATAAAAAGTATTCTAAATATAAGTGAGATTACGAGTCATAATTCTACTCCCCTTTTGTATAAACAAAGTCGTATAGTGTTAGCATGAAAAAATAAATCAGAAACTAATCTATTAGACTGTGTAAAATTATGTGGCTAAGTTTTCTCTATCCCCTATTATTCGTTATATACCAAAAAAAAGAGAGAAAGAAACTGTAAAACAGTAAAAAAGCTACGCTTGGGTGATGGCCTCTGCACGATGCTGGAGTAGCTCACTCGCTACCTGTTCGATGTCTGAACCGCCCCCCTGAGAATAAAATATTTATTAATTCCTTCTCTCTTTCTTTTCTTCGCTATCGCATTTATATACACTTCACAGGCCTACCTATATATACAGCACACGCATATCCCTCACTGCTTCAATTCCCAAAACCTCCAACCTAAGAAAAAAAGAATACAACAAACCTTCGGCGGAGAAAGGAAAAAAAGAAAAAAGAATCGACCATGTCTTCCCCAAGCAAGCGCAGGGAGATGGATTTAATGAAGCTGTAATTCAATCAAAAGTTTTTTTTTTTTCTTTTTACTTATTTTCTTTTTCATACTTTTTTGGGGTTTTCCTTTTTCGGCCTTGTATTGATTTTAATGGGTTTTGTTTGTTTCCTAGGATGATGAGTGACTACAAGGTGGAGATGATCAATGATGGCATGCAAGAATTTTATGTGGAATTCCATGGACCTAAAGACAGTAATAATCCTTCCTTTTCTTTTTCTTGTTTTCTGATTTTTTCCCACTTATTTAGTGCATCGGACTGTAAATTTGAGCTGGGTTTGCAATTATTTTTCTGGGTTTTTTGTTGTTTTATCTTGGTTCTTTCTATTCATTCATATATTGGCTCAATCTTGGAATTTATGTTAGCTGAGATATCCTGATTTCAGCAAAATCTATATATTTGAATTAATGGGCCTCTTGTTGTCTAGCTCAATGTTAGTCATTTAGCTTAATTAAGATTGTTTTCATGTTTAATGTAGCTTTAGATTACTATTTGTTGCTGTTGTTGTCCTAAACTCTCTCGTAATTTGAGGGACTATGCAGCACAGTTGTTCACTGATTTTTCTTAATGAGGACAAGGTTCTTTAGTTGATTGCTTATGGGTGGACTTAAATAAATGGCACTATTTTCTTTTTCTTTTTTGGGGTTAATGTCACTTTTACTTCCTGCGGCTTGGTGGGTTCTTGTGGCAGGTCCTTATCATGGAGGTGTGTGGAGGATAAGGGTGGAGTTGCCTGATGCTTATCCGTATAAATCTCCCTCAATCGGTTTTGTCAACAAGATTTACCATCCCAATGTCGATGAAATGTGAGCTTGAGGATGTTACTGTCTCATAATTTACATGCTTACATGGCATCATTACAATAAATTTGATTTTGCTTTGCTTTTAAAGGCATGGGTTTAAGTGCTTTCTTGCATTGCATTACTCTTCTGTATGCAGGTCAGGCTCTGTTTGTTTAGATGTTATCAATCAGACATGGAGCCCCATGTTCGGTAAGTGTACTTGTTGCGTCTTTTTGTTGCATTTACCATTCCATTGTTTCAGCAACTGTCAGTCATTTCTATTTCTGTATCTAAGTGGAACAATAAGTTTGGATTTCTTCAACTTCGAGTACATTTTCCCCTGCTTTGCAGATCTGGTAAATGTCTTTGAAGTGTTTCTTCCTCAACTTCTTTTGTATCCCAACCCGTCTGACCCGTTGAATGGAGAGGCTGCTGCTCTTATGATGCGTGATCGAAATACTTACGAACAAAGAGTTAAAGGTATTAATTATTCATCTAAAACCTATGAAAATTATGAAATGCACCATCTTAGTCTTCCTTAAGGTGTCGCCTTCAGCTGTGATCATGTGTAATCTTATCGATTAAAAATTGATTAATGTGTACTTAGTTGCAGAAAATATATCCTCATAAGGACAGGCTTAAGAGTAAGAAGATGCTTGGTTGGTGGAAGAAAAGGCTTAGTTAATGAAAGACATGATACTCAAAACTTCTTTTGCCACAATGTGCGGGGGAATTCTTGATCATTGAGCTATTTGTCAATGAAAGTTACTGTGGTTGAAAGCATCTTCTAAACAATAAAAGAGTTGGGACAGGTATTAATATAGACTGAAACTGATATGTTCTGGAAAATCTAGTGTGTGGAATAATTGAGAAGCATCATTATACTAGTCAAGGACATGAACCATCGGACGAACTGGATATAGCCCCATTGCCCCTTCACTTAAATCCTTGTGAATCTCTGTTGTTCTTGTGCATTTTTGCCTTTCTTATATTTCAGAAGCTATAGACTTCAGAAGATTATTGGCGCTAATGAGGCGCTTTAAAGGCCATTTATGTGAAGGGGACAAAGGCCATTTATGTTCTATTGGTATGTCATTATGAGCATTAACAGTGACTGACTTTTACCTGAGCATCTTTATTAGTGAACAAACAAAGTCTTACCACTTTAAAGGCCTTCTTACTCCTCCTCTGCTTCTTTCTTTTTTTCCGTATGTCACGGGAGGGGGCCATTTTGTTGTTGTGTGGACTTGTGTCATCAATGGCTCTGGTCTTACATGACCTTCGCTTGTGTCTTGCTTGACTGAAGAATTTGAGAATCTGCAAATTTTTAATGGACGATTATGTGTTGGTAGCTAAGCCTTCTGATAAGTTGCTGATGGAATTGATATCCATGGAACTAAAATACTTGTCGTTGGCAAGCGAGAGGTTATTTACATGGTAATAATGCTTATATGTGTATGAGCAATATCTTTTGCAATAACTTTTTGTCACCAATTTTCATATTATAAAACTGGTGTTGACATACCGTATTCTTTTAGAGTACTGTGAAAAATATGCCAAGCCAGAGGATGCTGGTGCTGCACCTGCAGAAAAATCTAGTGATGAGGAGCTGAGTGAAGATGAATATCCCTCCAGTGATGATGAGGAAGTAGCTGGCAAAGCTGATCCTTGAGGGAATGAATCTAATGACATCTTTAACTGTGTGTCTGTACATGAATAAGTCTAATCATATCAGAGTTTCATTTGCTGGATGAATTGGTGATGCTTGTGTTTGAAATTTGTACCATTATTGTTCATATTGATTCATTCTGGCTTATAAAAAATTTGTTTTGGACTTAACGCAGCCTGGCTGTTTTATTAACCTATTTCAGTTTCTTTGCGAAATCATTTCTTTTTGGTGTGGATGTTGGTTTTCCTCTTTTCTTTTTCTTTTTTGGATGTTGCTCTTCAATTGATGAAAAGAAGGCATACAATTGCACCTTGCACAAGATATCCAACGCGATAATGGTTTAATTCTATGTTGGAATTGAGGTCATTAAAGTTTGATTTAAAAAAAAAAAAATCAATTTCGATCATCAGCTTTATTGAACAAAAATCATTCTATGTTTGGGCAATGGTCGCCCATGAGACCTTGGTCAAGTGGTTAAAATTGAAACTCCAAAACTAAAAGTTTTGAATTTAATTCTCATTATATGCGTGTGTGTGTGTGTGTGTGTGTGTTTTTTTTTTTAAATTCTTCTCACTTTTGCGTTTGGTTTGTTAAATTGTACTACTCTCCCATCATTGTGGGTTATAAATTTGGCCCCCCAATTGTTCCGGCAACACAAATTTAATCGCGAAAGTATTAACCTTTGGCCAAGTTAGTCCATTGCAGAATGAAGCAAGAAAATCATTAGAAAGAAAGATGATTTCAAGGGACTGGCTCAATTTTGAACAAAAAAGATGCAGGAAAAAGAACCTAGTCAAATTTGGTTGTCACTAGATCAATTCTAAGAAGCTATTGGCAACTTAAGATGATAATGACGAGGAGAAATGCCAAATTATCGTAAATTTCAACTACTACTGCCATGACGCAGAATATGGCTTGGTAACCCAGAATGGTAGCTGTCAGGAACTGTTATTTGTAGTGGTATGCGTTTTATTCAATAAGGCATGCGTTTAATCAAAACGGTGTCGTCCTACTTGAAACGGTCTGTTAGTCATTAATTGTAGTTAGTTGAGATATTTTTGCATAAAACCCTGGATTGTAACAGAAATGGCAATTAAGATCAGAATCAGTTAATCTGTTTCTCTTTCTCATTCCTGTCCGGATATTCTCTCTCTCTCTCTCCCTGTTTCATTCCCTCTCCTTGTCTTCTTCTCGTCTCAAAACCCCTAATCCACTTGGATTCCGGTGAAGAATTCTGGCCAAGGAACCTCAGATCCTGACAGTTGGTATCAGAGCAGCCGATCCTTGGCTGCTGTGACACTTCCATGGCTGAAAACACTAGGTACCGATCGTTGGAGGAGCAACTTAAGAAACAAGAAAGCAAGCTTCAGGAGCTGGCAGAAACCATGGCCGTCCTTCAGACCTCCGGCCACGATGAATTACAACGGAAGCTGCATGTTGAAATCGAACAAAGCAATTCAAGGTTGGAAGCTGTCGTAGGGACCTTGGATCAGAAATTCAGTAAAATGGAGCAAAAGCTTAGTACGCTGCTGAAGGTGATGATGAAGGAGAAAGGAGCAACGGATAGTGACGGCGGAACGTCGGAGCCACTCCTACCGACTCCTCCTCCGCATTTGAGGCTGACATCTCCCACGAAACTGCCGAATCATCAGCCAGAATATGGAGCGCGAATGCATCTGCCTAACTTGCCTAGGATGGAGATACCAGTATTCTCTTCTGGCAATCCTAGGGAGTGGTTGAGGAAATGCCAGAAGTACTTCCTGAATTACCAGGTTCCTGCGAAACAGAAGGTAGATTTGGTTGAGATGTTCTTAGAAGGAAAAGCTGACAATTGGTTTCAGGGGGTGAAACTTGCTAGACCTGAGTTAACCTGGGAGGAGTTTGGGGAATTGTTGTGTGAACGGTTCTCGGGGAAGGGGTCCCTGGATGTAGTGGGAGAATTCAACAAATTGCAGCAGAAGGGGACAGTTGAAGAGTATGAGGAAAAGTTTGAAGAATTAAAAACGTTAATGCTGATCCGAAATCCCAGATTAGATGAGTCTTATTTCATTTCCAGTTTCATTAGTGGCCTCAAGGATGAGATCAAGACCATGGTTAGGATGTTTAAACCTCACTCCTTGCCGAAGGCATTTGAAGTAGCTGAGTTGCAGGAATATGCTCTGGAAATCCAATCTAAACAGTCTAAACCTCCTGCCAAGGTCGCTCTGGAATCCAAGTTTGGTATGTACAGGAATCAGGCAGGTAGTCATAACCAGTCTAATGCATACAAATTACCTGCAGTTACCCCTAATATCAGGAAGCCGGAGTCATTACACAGGGAGGTTGGCAGAATTTCGGCGGAGGAAATGCAGTACAGAAGAAAACACAATTTGTGTTACAGATGTGGGGAGAGGTTTGGGGTAGGACATCAGTGCAAACCTGGCAGCGTGAACTGCATAGGTGTGGAGGAAGAGGAGGAAGCAGTCTTTGAGGATGCAATGGGGGAGCAAGATGAACAAACGGGCAGGGTGGGAGAGCTTGCAGAAGTGTCCTTGAATGCATTATCAGGTGCTCTCAGAAGGAAATCTATTATGTTGATGGGCAATATGGGTGGCCTACCAGTTAAGGTTTTGGTGGACACAGGGAGCTCTGATAGCTTCATACACCACAAGCTAGCCAGTCTACTGCACCTGCCTTACCAGACCGTGAATCCTTTCATCGTAACACTAGCAGATGGAACGGATATTACAAGTGGAGCCATCTGCCCCAAAGTAGCATGGCTGATACAAGATTATCAATTCCAATTTGACCTTAAGGTAATGGAACTGAGAGGATGGGACATCATCCTTGGGGTTGACTGGATGTGCCAATTCAGTCCTATCACCTTTGCTTTTCACACTCTCAGCATTGCCCTCAGCGACAGAGGGGAGCTACTCCATCTCCAAGGATTCATCAACCAGCCTACATTGGAGCTAGTGAGGGGGAAAGACCTCAGGACATTCATTCAGGAGAAACGAAGGGAAAGTGCAGCACTCCATATGGAACTAAAAGGGGACCGGTTGGGAGATGTTCCAGAACCAGTAGAGAGGGTCCTACGGCAATATCCCCAGGTGTTTGCGACGCCAACAGGCTTACCCCCAGAAAGGGAGCTGGACCATCAGATTAACCTCAAACCAGGGGCTGAACCCTTTAAACTCAAACCTTACAGGTATCCTCATTCCCATAAAACTGAAATTGAGAAACAAGTAGCTGAAATGCTTACCAATGGAATCATTGTACATAGCACAAGTCCATTTGCTTCACCTGTATTGCTAGTTAAGAAAAAAGATAACTCCTGGAGGCTATGCATAGACTACAGAAAGCTGAATGACCTGACCGTTAAGGATAGATTTCCCATTCCTAACATTGATGAGTTACTGGACGAACTGCATGGCACCAAATACATGACTAAATTGGATCTCAGAGCTGGTTACCACCAACTGAGAGTTAAGGCAGTAGATACTTACAAGACTGCTTTCCAAACACACCATGGACACTTTGAATTTCTGGTGATGCCATTTGGGCTAACCAATGCTCCAGCGACGTTTCAATCTTTGATGAATAGGGTATTTCAACCTTTTTTGAGGAAGTTCGTGTTGGTATTTTTCGACGATATCCTAATCTATAGCCCAACTTTAGAGTTACATGTACAGCACTTGCAAACTGTCCTCCAGGTCTTGGCTGACAACCAGCTCTATTGTAAGAAGTCTAAGTGCTATTTTGCTCAGACATCTGTAGAATACTTGGGACATGTGATTTCTGGTGAAGGGGTGAGTATGGATTCAGCCAAAGTTGATTGCATCAAGGCCTGGCCTACGCCTAACACCGTCAAGGAGTTGAGAGGATTCCTAGGATTAACGGGGTACTATAGAAGATTTATCAAGGGGTATGGGTTAATTTGTAAGCCTCTCACACAGTTACTGAAGAAAGAAGGCTTTGCCTGGGACCATAAAGCTCAGATAGCCTTTGAAGATCTCAAGAAGGCTATGACCACTGCACCAGTTCTAAGCATGCCCAACTTCGAGTTGCCTTTTGTAATTGAAACTGATGCCTGCGATGTGGGTATTGGGGCAATCCTAATGCAGCAGGGTCATCCCATAGCCTTCATCAGTAAAGCTTTATCTCCTCAAAACTTGGGACTGTCTGTGTATGAAAAGGAACTATATGCTTTGGTGCTGGCAGTCACCAAATGGAAGCATTACTTGGTCGGCCATCATTTCGTTATAAAAACTGATCACCAGG
The DNA here is from genome assembly GCF_003713205.1 of Coffea eugenioides. NCBI lineage: Eukaryota > Viridiplantae > Streptophyta > Magnoliopsida > Gentianales > Rubiaceae > Coffea > Coffea eugenioides. The sequence goes on along the minus strand of NC_040042.1, from coordinate 45,620,241 downwards.
CTCTTAAGCACTTGTTGGAGCAACGGCTTACACATCCCTTGCAGCACAAGTGGCTCACCAAATTGCTGGGATTAGACTACGAGATTCAGTACAAGAAGGGTTCGGACAATGGCGCAGCGGATGCTCTATCCAGAAGGAAGGGAGACGAAACCGCAGACTACCAAGCCTCTGCACACCACTTGTGTGCCATTTCCTCCGTACAGCCAGCTTGGATGCAGGAGCTGGTTGAGAGTTATGATGGGGATCCAGAAGCTCAGCAGAAGATAGCTCAACTGCTCCTGGATTCTACTGCTGACCCGGATTACCATATGGATCAGGGGCTGCTAAGATTCAAAGGGAAATTATATGTGGGATCTGCCAACAATATCAGAAACAACCTAATCAAAGCTTTACACGATTCAGTCGTGGGGGGACATTCGGGCCAGAGGGGATGCTTACAGAGAATACAAGCTATATTTCACTGGCCTGGGATTAAGAGGGACGTCATTCAGTTTGTGCAATCTTGTGATATCTGTCAGCGCAATAAGCATGAAAATGTTCCCTATCCGGGACTATTGCAGCCTATTCCCATACCTCAACAGGCTTGGTCACATATTTCCATGGATTTCATCGAGCAGTTACCTTCATCTCAGGGATACGATACCATTTTGGTAGTGGTGGATCGCCTAACTAAATTCAGTCACTTCATAAGACTCACACATCCTTACATAGCTCAGCACATAGCCCAGGTTTTCCTTGACAATGTCTACAAACTACATGGTTTACCAGATTCCATAATTTCTGATAGGGACAAGATTTTTATTAGTAGATTCTGGCAAGAGTTATTCCACATGTTGGGGATTAGCCTACACTATAGTTCTTCCTATCACCCCCAGTCTGATGGGCAGAGTGAGAGGGTTAATCAATGTTTAGAGAATTACCTCAGGTGTATGTGCAGTGACCACCCTACTCACTGGAGTAATTGGCTACCCACGGCTGAACTCTGGTACAATACCAACTTCCATACCAGTCTGCAAATTTCCCCTTTTGAAGCACTGTACGGGTACAAGCCAAATCACATTCCTCTGGGACCATTTCATGACAGTATCATTCCTGCTGCAGCTAGTCTGGTACAGGCTAGACTCCAAGTGCTGTCTCTCATCAAGGAGAACCTAGCCAAAGCCCAGAATCGTATGAAGTTCTTTGCGGATAAGCACAGGACAGAGAGGACTTTACAGGTGGGAGATTGGGTATTCCTCAAGTTGCAGCCGCATAGACAACAGACAGTGGCCATTCGCAAAAGTCTGAAGCTCACTGCTAAATATTATGGACCTTTCCAGGTGGTGGCCAAAGTCGGAGCCGTGGCTTACAAGTTGTTGCTACCGGATAGAGCCCGAATCCATCCAGTCTTCCATGTTTCGTTATTAAAGAAAAGGGTGGGAAGCACACAAGCTATTGAACCTACATTACCTGCTTTAGATTCAGCTGACCAATGCTTGCTGAAACCTGAGAAAATCCTTAGGAGGAGGGTCACTATGAGGAATTCGGAGCCGGTTATTCAATATCTGGTTAAGTGGGATCATCTACCTGAATCAGAATCGTCATGGGAGGATAAGAGCTTCATTGACAGGCAATTTCCAAATTTTCCAGCTTGAGGACAAGCTTTGCCTTAAGAGGGAGGGATTGTCAGGAACTGTTATTTGTAGTGGTATGCGTTTTATTCAATAAGGCATGCGTTTAATCAAAACGGTGTCGTCCTACTTGAAACGGTCTGTTAGTCATTAATTGTAGTTAGTTGAGATATTTTTGCATAAAACCCTGGATTGTAACATAAATGGCAATTAAGATCAGAATCAGTTAATCTGTTTCTCTTTCTCATTCCTGTCCGGATATTCTCTCTCTCTCTCTCCCTGTTTCATTCCCTCTCCTTGTCTTCTTCTCGTCTCAAAACCCCTCATCCACTTGGATTCCGGTGAAGAATTCTGGCCAAGGAACCTCAGATCCTGACAGTAGCATGGAACTATGGCGTGAACGAATTGAATCTAACTTTTCACGATTCCAGCTTGATTCAAAATTTTTGACTCAATTCAAATATGAACTCGAATTCTATACGAATTCAAAATTTAAGCTTGAGCTCGATTCGATTTAATATTCGATGAATCGAGTTTGAAAATTTATTTAACTTTTCATTTTTAATATTAAGTCATCACCAATGCATATATAATATCTATATAATAAAAATAATAAATATATAAGTTTATATGAAATACTAACAAACACTTTAAATAAAAATGTTAAAAATTATTTGAATCAAATTGAGCCTTAATCAACCAAATATCTACAAGTTCGAACCTGATTCGATACTATAAATGAATCCTAATTTCTATAAATGAAAATCGAACTCGAATCGAGCGCTTCATGAATCGAGCTCTTAATGAATCGAGCTAGAACTATTTGTTAAGGGCTCAGTTAGTTTACAGCCCTACGTGAACCCTCATTTTGTCCAATTTGTTGAAATTGAATGATGATTATGAAGCACCATGGCCTGGATTTCTAACTCCTATTGTAGGGTGAAGTTCATAATCAACAATGAAAGAAAAGTAAATTCTTAAACATTAAGCACAGCAATTATACTCGATTTCTTGTTTTATCCACAAGTACAGCTTATAGAAGCTCATAAAAATACCGGAAATGATTGCATGTTCTGGAAACGTCTCTGCAAATAATCCATAAGAAAATGATCTTCTAATACACGGTGCAAAAGAGAGGTGGAGTCCTCCTAGATTTCTCAGCGAATACTACTAAAATTTCACTAGTAAATCTGTTCATATGAACAAGAAAAAATTCTGCTGATATGACTCTAGCGAACTCTATAAAAAGCATGCAGGATCTGGCGTCCACGACCTGCCGATTGTGTTGACAATAATCCGGAAAAGTCTATTAATATGAAAGGATCCAAGAACACCTGCAACTCGGGAGGGTAGAATCTTGGGAATCTCTACATAAGAGCTATCTACTCTTTCCTTACATCATACTGCAACTGGCGATAAGAGTATCAGCTCCAAAGCATGCTGCACATCTCAACAAAATCAAAGCCAGACAATACGCAACAAAGTAGTAGGTATTACTGGTAGTACAGTTTATTAGTGCATAATCCCTGTTGACCCAGAGTAAATTTCTGCAAATCATAGACTATCAATCAGAAGAAAACCGAATGGCCATCCTAATTAGCTGGTTGAAAAGCTATTTCATTTTTTTTTTTTTTTGGTACTTTGGAAGGCCGTGGCCTATTACATGGAAAGTAGTCTGGAGGTACTGACTCCCATGATGTCTGCTGCTAGGAATGTTGCCAAGTTCTGCCAGGGACTTTCGATCCAAGTGACTCCAGCACTTGTCTTTAAACTTTCCTTCGCTAGATAGTCTGCACAAACATTGCCCTCTCGCCAAGTGTGGATCATCTTGCATTCCCAGTTTCGTGCCTTCATTTCCCTCTTGATCAAATTTGTATGGGGGCTTGCAGTAGGATTTTGCTCCACTAGATTTTTAAACATGCAAGTGAATCCATTTCGATTATAATCTTACTATAGCCTCTCTCCCTTCAAAAGTGCCCGCAGCTATGCTATGATGTTGCTTGCTGTTCCTATATTTGCTAGGAATCCCCCCTCCCACCATGCCATCTCATCCCTCAGTAGTCCACCTGCACCTGCCTTCCCTGGATTCCCTGCAGCTGCCCCATCCACTCCAGCCTGTTGGAGGTTTACTCCAGTTGATCATTTTTATTTCTTTGTCAAAGCTGATTGCTTGGTTCTGCATTGCCCTCTGTGCTAGTGAAGCCTGCTTTAGCAAGGCTGCTATGGTGGTTTCCATCTTATGTTTCTCTCGCGATGCTTGGAACTCATTCCTTGCTGCCCACGAATGGTAGACAATCAACTGGATTATGATCCCCCAACTTAAGTCTTCTGGTTAAATTCCAGTCAATCCATTCAGTTAGGTGAGGTCCTCCTCCCAGAAATCCTTCCAATGATTTGGGTGTACCAATTTTTTCCATATTTCTGTTATCCATTGGCAGTCTATTAGGGCATGCAGCGCTGTTTCTATTTCCCTTGAGCAATTACAGCATAAATTGAATTAGAGCTGTTAAAAAGCTATTTCATAATCTCATAACATGAGATACTCGCCTTCCTTGCCTAAACTGGTGGCTTGCACTTGAGTGTATCCCTTCTATGCCACACAAAATGTTTGATTTACTTCTTATGTTTGCTGTCAATCACCTCAATCAGGTCAACAGACTAAAAGACAATAAGCAACATACTAATTCAGCTGCTTGCCAGTTTAAGAATGCCAAAAGAAGCAAAGCTAAATACAGAATAGTCTGCTTGCTAACATTATTCGGAGGCTCAGAGCATATGATTTAAATAGATCAGAAGCCCTGATCTCTGCTTCCTTTCTCTTATCTTTTACCCTTCAGAACTGTTAGCAAGAGGCACTTTTCAAGTGTCATGCAATGGTACAGCCAATTAAGAAACTGAGATGACTAACTACAGCAAATCTCCTAGCTTATCTAGAATAGTTTAAATACAGGCAACAAATACAACCACGTACATTTCAGAACCACATGCACTACATGCATAACCAGTCCCAATCCTTTATGTTGCATTAAACAAATTTAGCACAAAATACTTGGCGTGACCAAAAACGTCTCGTTTTTTTCATTCATCGGACTTCTTCCTATCCTTAGCCGAAGGAAAACCAGAATGGGAACCGTTTTTCAACAGAGAAGCAGGAACATATTTTGGAGAATAAGGAGTTAGCTCCATGGTGGCTATATCAATTGGCAGCAGTTAGCTCCACTACATCTATAGTGGGAGAGTAAGCAGTAGGCAGGTGCATCAAAGGTTAAAACGATAGAGGCTATATTAGGCACATATTACTTGATGCAACACTATTTTTTTTTACCTTCAAGGCTCTGTTCACAAGAAACTCAGTCAACAAGGATAGCTGTAAACAGCACGTTAAACGGTTCAGAAACAACAGCTAACACAGAGTGAATGAATGACAATAATGATTTACATTTCATAGAGCAATATAAAGAATTTTTGGAAAGAATGGCTATCTAATTCATGTAGAAATGGCACTGAACTTTTCTTCTGAACTGAAACGTTATTTATTCAAAATTGTGTGTGGCTGCCATGAACTATGCTTACAAGGAAAAAAGTTATTTATGGTGAAGTATGGCTTTGAACATTAACAAGGAGTCTTGTAAGTTTGGCAAGGGTTTCCCTTGCAGAAATGGTGTCAGGATGGTCGTCACCGCAGATGGAAGTTCGAATAAACACAGCCTTCCTAATTAGATCGTCCCCTATATCAAATTGTCCCCCTCTCATCATTAGCTTCGATCTGATTTCTAGCACTGTAGCTCTTGACAATGCAAGCTCCTGCCAAAGGCAAGGATTCAACTGGGCATTAGTTTGGATAGGTTTCCAGCAGAGGGACTTATCCAACCACTTGTCAACTGGGGTGACAAATGCTTGATCTGCAGCTTCTAATGCATCGGTACAAAGCCTAAGAAGTTCTAGGGCAGCACTGCATCGTGAGAATGTGATGAATGCCCTGATTGCAAGCGGTAAGATAACTTCTTTAACAAGAAATAATAAATCGGTCACCTTAAGCTCAACAACTATAGGGTCATTTCCAAATCTGAAGAGCAGAAAACATGCTGCCCATATGTGCTCAGAATGCTGGTTAATAGATCCTCGACTTATTACAGCTTGTACCATGGCTTGTGCAACTCCAATGACTCCTCTCTTGTGGGCATAAAGCTTCAGAAGTGGGTTGAAATGGATACAACCTTCCTTCATACATGCTCTAGCAAAATTAAACCTCAAGAGTAATGAAGATGCTTCTGCTTCAGATCTTCTAGAATATGAGGATGTGAAGCCACAAGTTAATGAGCTCAATACTTTCTTCCAGAGCTGCTGGCGCGGGTGTTTCTCAGGGATCTTGTTAGCTGCCAGAGCTAAAAGAGAAATGGGAATTGGTGCTGGTGCAAACCAACCACTAGCTAGAACCATTCTTGTCGCCAAACACCTTGGTCCATCTGCATGGTCGAATATTGAAAAACAAACCTCAAAAAGTTGTAGAAGGAAATGATTTCGCCTCAATGAATGACTTTCTCTACCACTCCACATCATGTCCCTGGAAGGCATTCTATTAATGGTATCCAAAAGCCTACTTGGATTTATAGGAAGTTCAGACAAAATTGCTCCCACAATAGCAAGGCCCAAAGTTATCCTTCCAAGTTTTTCCTCAATTGCCCGTAGAGCATCAAGCTCTGGTAATGGAAGATCCTTGACATTCCCTTGCATTAAAGACATTGCCTCAATTCCTGATAGGTAAGAAAGTCTTAAAGGTTCTAAATTCATCACACGAGAAAGGCGTGTGGATATGATGACATGGGTTTCTCCCCCAAAACGAGGAAGAAGATCCATTACAAGTTTGTGATCCCACCAGTCCTTTTCACTCTCTAAGTTATCAATTACAACCAGAAAAGGTATGTTTCGCATGAGTTCCTTCCGAACTCTGGCTATGGCAGCATCTTCCTGCTCTTCAAAGCTCTTTATCCGGCTTTTTCCCAGACAATTTTCCACTCCTACATCAACCTCTAAAAACGGCCACAAGTTCAAATAATTTTGCCTGATATACCTACTTTCGCCTCCTATCCAGAGAACCATTTTGTATCTCTGATGAAATCTGTATGCAAACTCAAGAAGGAGCTCTGTCTTGCCCATTCCCCAATCTCCTGAGACGCAAGCAATACCCTTTCCATAGACAACCTTCATGGATCTCCTTCTCCTACCATGCTTTGCATTACTCTTAAGTTTTGGGGTATGCTGCTGTGATTCTGGAAAATCATTGTTCTGCATTTCAATCTCCTTCTCAGATTCCTTCCAGACAACAGGTTCTTTCCCCTTTCTCTTGCTGTTTTCGCTTTGTCGCCCCTTTCTCTTCTCATCTACTGAATTGCTCCTACCCCAGCCAATGGTCAGATTCTTTCTCCTAGGTCTGGCCTTTAGCTCAAAATAGTCCTTTTCTGCATCTCCACTAACATCGCCAAAAAGCATAAATTCCAGCTCTGATAATTCCTTCTTCCTGCCAACAAAATTTTCATTTCGTGGGAAAGGGAATTCTTCCTTCTCTGCCTGCTCTCTCCACTTTGTTAATCTATCGACGACACTTCTCCTTCCCAATCTCAATGCCAAAAGAGTAACAGCCCTGAGTATGCAATCTCTCCACTTCCCATCATGAGCCTCAAGTTTCCACTCGTCCACACGAGAAAGGGCACAAACAGCATCTCTCCATTCCTTCTCCAGTCCTCCATAGAGTACCCAGAGCTCTCCACCATGTTTTTCCCATAGCTCCCCTTGTTTCTCTATTATATCCCTGACTAAGCAGTCCTCTGGAGCCAGATCAAAGTATATCGGAACCAAATTTTTCTTGCTTGAGAAAAACCGCAGCTCTTCAATTGTATATGGATTTCTGAAGGACTTCCTTGTTAAGATCACAACCCCAAATGTACAAGCATCCATCACCCTTTCAACAATAGCATGTTTCCTGGAATTTCGACAACGAGCTCTATCTGTTACAAAGCAACTCAACCCTTGAGCCTCCAACTCAGCACGAAGCCAATTAGTAAAGCGTTGTAATAATGGTTTGCGACCATGGAAGCCTATGTACACGTCACAACTCCTCAATCTATTTGAGCAAGAAGAAGTAGAAGTCGAATTTACTGAAGTTTCATTCATCTTCCCCAGCTTTTTCTGCTTCACTATGGGCCTCATATAATCATTTTCACGATACTGTTGACCACGTACAAAGCTTGACAGTCTGCAGTCAGAAATGCATGTTGAAGAAGAAACTTGTTCCAACTTCTGAAGATCAATTGGAGGACAAGAAGCTGCAGCACTAGGATAAGCATCTGGCAAAGCAAAAGTCACATTTCTTAAGGATTCTAAGTAAGCAATTCTCGAAAAGGCATTTAGGGGATCAATGAACATACTGGTAGCATGACTTGAATTGTCTGAACGTGCTGGTAACTGACATGTTGGTGATCTTGGAGAGAAAAAAGGTGATTGATTTGCTGAAAAGAACGCTGAAGATGAGGATGACAAATTCCTCGAAGCTGTACTTGGTCTTGGTGCAAATCTAGAACTATCTTCCCCAGCATCCATATTTCTGATAACTTGTTCCCATGTACCAAAAATAGCAACAAACTCTACCAAAGGCAGCACCTATGACAAGAAGATAAAACTTGAGAACTTTCAGCCTATGAATAAATTAAGCAATGCAACTAGCACAAAGCTACAGAGGAGGAGAGAGAGTGCATCCAATAACAAATATAATTATGTTAGAAGGATTACTAAGCACGACATTTATCGTGCTACTGGGAAGGCAAATACAAAACCAAACAATGCGAAAGGCCAAGGCACAACCGTCAATCATGACCAGCTCGGAATTAATACAACAGAGCCACCGTAAAGCTTATAAAGGCAGAAAATGCAAGAATGAAGTTGTTACAACTTACAAACAATGAGATATCCAATTCAATTAATACAGGCTCATGACACAAGAACTGAATACGTTTAATCCTCCAAGAAATATGCCAAAACTCAATACAAACATAATGCCCACGCATGCCATCAAAGTTACTACTCTCCTTAGTTACATATCCCTGCGGTAGTGGAAATATCAACAAAGATTGAAACTTGAAGGATATTGGATCTTAGTTAGAGATTACTAGCAGGAATTCTAGTCCAAAGTCCCATTTTTTTTATCACAATTAATAAATTCGAATTCAGATCTAAAAACTTACATTTCTCGAACCGCAGATTTTCTGCTCAACGATAGACCTTTTTCCTCTGCAAATCCCAGAAGACTCGAGCTTCCAAAATCCAATAATAAAGCCCAATAAAATCTCCAACTGAGAGCAACCCAACAGTCTTATTAGCCTCCACAAGCAACCTTTTCTTTTAACCTGTCAAATGAAGTCATAAAAATACAAACTTTATTACATTCAACACAAAATACCCTTCAATAGAAAAGAACACGTTCATTTATCAACTTCTGTTTTCCTGAGTTATTATTTGGATAGCTAGTGTATTACTCACAGACAAACGAAAGTTGACACTGGGTTGGATGTTGGAACTGTTCTTCCTGGAGGCTATCGAAGTATTCAAGTTTTCACCAGTGAAAAGACCTATTTTCCGAAAGTAAGACGAAAGAGGAGGAGTAGATTTTACTTTGGAAAGTCAGTAAATGAGCGAAAAAAGGAAAAGAAAAAAAAAAAGGGGGTTTCTTTTGCCTTTATTCAAGAAAATACTACTACTATTAAAAAGAGAGTTTCAAAGTTCGGAAATCAGCATGAATTCAGCCCAAGAAGCTGTTTGTTATAGAAGCATGCACCCGTCAACGAAGAAGTACCAAGTACTTGAGTGCATTCATTTGTTCAAGTCCACTTCACTCTCCAATGATACCTAACAGAGTGTTTAAAATGTGTCCAACTCAAAATAAAGCACACATCATTTCCCTTTTATGTCCTAACAAAGCATTCATAAAAAGTTAAAATCTAGTCCAGAATCTCTCTACTATTATGTGCTGTACTATTATGTGCTGTTCTTCTGTCTGAGAAATTGAGAATTTAGGCTGACAATTATAACAAATTGACAAATGAAATGACACAATCAAAACTCGAAGGAGGAGGCACGTTTGAGGGGAGCCGGGCCCGGGATATTCATGTAAATGGGACCAGAACAAAAGGACAGTCTGACTGGGAATGGTCTTCTGCAGTCCGTAACTAATTGCAATAGTACCGCTCCTCTCCCCTTCTTTTTTTTTTTTTATAAATATTTTGTTACTATTATTTTCTTTTTCTTAGTACAGTATGTCGAGAAATCGTACTTTGTTTTCTTTATATAGAAAGGGAGTAAATATATACAATCAAAAAAATCGATTGGGACGCATCTAGCTTTTAAACCCCATTATTGTAGCTTATTTTCTTTATATATATATATATATATTGTAGCTTTTAAACCCCATTGTTTTTTCTTGATTTTTCAATTATTTTAACGCATAAAATCCAATTAAAAACTTTGAAATAATGGGTTTTATCTAATCTTATCATTGTCTCAAATTCAAAATTTCAAAATTTCAAACTCTCCCACTATTTTAGGTTAATGAATCGAGGATTGCCATTTATACTATCATTATTATCTTTTGTTTGGATTCATCCTAAACATATCCTTTTATTAGTTAAGTTTACTCCCTAAAAGCAAAATTTTCCAAACGTGGTATATTATAAATAGGAAAGAGTGCATATGATTTTGCAATCTCCATATCAATTTTTCTCAACCTTACCAAACTTCTTTTAGTCTTTTATTAATCTTAACAAAAATAAGTTTGGCCATTTAATGACTATAAAACAACACTAGGGAAACATCACTATTCTCGCTAAATGTAAAAAAGGAAATAATAATAATTTACCCTTCAATTTTAAAATCCTAACTAAAAGCGAAAAGGTCAAGTTATAGAGAAAACAAAAAGGAAATAATAGTTCTTTTTTTTTTGGTAAGTGAGAAGACTTGAACCTGAGATCTTTATGGATTAAAAAAAAGGATTTATGTAACTTATCCCCAAGTATTTAAATACTCTTCCAAATTAATTATATTTTTTTGAAAAAAATTAATACTTGAAACCCTCTTAACGTGTACCCATTGACCAAGTTGAATAAACAATGGTAACATTAATAAAGCCTAAATTTAAAATCACTAAATTGAAAATAAATTTTATTGGCCCTTCAATGTGAAAATTTTTATTAAAAATCTTTATTTTTGATGAAAAATTAAGTGAAACAACATTAGTCCTACCAAAATGAAAAGGAAGTAATAATATAGTTCAAGAAAAGATATAAAACATTTGACAGTAAATTAGATCTACTTAATTTGTATATATCTATCAAAAAAAGGCTTTAAGAAAAGCCTAAAACCCAACAACTAAAAATATCTTAGAGTTTTCTTCATTATTTTGTATATTCTTAATCTTATTCTTTTCCGCATATGTAAATATGTAACACTGCTATGTTACTTTTTAAATTTGTTGTGGTTGTTAAGGGTTTTATATAATATTATCAATTTTTTATTTACATTTCCAGACGCCCACGCTTGTAACTATTGTGATCAATTTTTTAGTTTTATGTGATTTTTATATTATGAGAGGTAAAGTTAAGTATATCTTAAAAACACAAATCAAATTGTAGGTTATGTGATTTTTCTAGTTGACTTCAAAGTTTATCTCTTCAATTTTGAAATTGAATGCGGATTTAACTATAAGATGTCATTTGAAAATTTGACACTATTCAATTTTAATTTATTTAAAATAACTAAAACCCAGTGCTTTTATTTTGAAAATGCAAAGTTAAGTATATTTTGAAAGGATAAAATAAAAAAAAACCACCAAATTCATTTATTTATTATTTTAAATGAGTTAGTTCTATTTTGTTTTTATATTATAAATTGTCAAATATGGGACAAGAATATCTTTTGTTGGTTAATCATCAATAAGTTTATAGTTATTCTAAGATATAACGCATTCTGAATTAAATTATTTTATTCAAATTATGATAGGATATCAACCCAATAATAGGTGAACAAATTGACTTCAACTTATTTAGTATATTAAAATTAAGAAAGTCCATACTTTACTCACAAAGTCATTTTTTCTTTTCTTTTATTTTTCTTCCCTTTTTTTGAATGTGCAGCCTATTATTGGAGTATACACTCCAAATCGTTTTGACTTTTATCATATAATTTTATCTATACAATATTATTATTTTTTTATTTGAAATGCAAATCCATGCATAGCACGGGTCAAAATGCTACTTCCCACGTACTCTATCAACTAATAGAAAAGTAAATAATCCAGTAGGAGATGATTATAAACAATTAAATTTTGGTTGGATTTAAGTATCAAGAAATTTTAGAAATTACGTTGTCAATGACCAAAATTGACAAATAGTTTTTGAATATCTGCATAAATTCAAGCATGATGACTTATTATATGTAACGGTGAGTATGGCCTGTGGTCTATTTCCACAGTTTTGCCAAGATTTTGGTATATTGTATATCGTTCATCATTATTGTTTTAGTTCTGGCTGAGGATTTCACGTGCAGACACATATAGCACAATCCATTATTGTTTCCATGTTGAGGGGCGTTGAATTTCGTGGTTGTATTGAATAATTAATTAAGGATGTAGAGTCTTCTCATCTCCTTTATGTTTTTTTATCGGATCAATTATATATAATTGAAAAGTAGATAACGTTAAAAAAAATGTTTTTCTTTAGTGAATATTGCCAATGAAGATTTTTTTTCCTTTTAAATTTTTAAGGGAAAAAGAAGGGGATATCACATCAAACAAAAGAGAGGGACAAAAAGGGGTGTTTTGGAGAAATTAATAATGATGTTAGAGTGTGTGAAGTAGAGATATGATACCAAGAGAAAAAAACTCGGATAGAGTTAATTATATGATAGTCAAAGGTTAACAAAATCAAAATTTCCAAGTATCGTAATTCGAACTAATGTCAAAACACGACATTTAGACAGAAATTTTGTTACGAACCATCGTTCGAATAATTCCAAACAAGTTAGCACAGTATATGTGTATATACAAATAATGATAAAACAGCTGTGTTGATGATTTTTTTTTTTTTTTGATCGAAACGATAGATGTCCTATAACCTAATCTAGCTAGCCTAAAGGGAAGGGGAGGGGGTTCGATGTGAGTACAGCCTCCATCGATGAAGGTCGATTAAGACCGCCACAAATTGTGATAAATTTGTGGGAGACAGGGATTGAACCCCTGACCTCCAGTATCACCTTTAATGGTGATGACTACTGGACCAAATGGCCAGTGGCAGCTGTGTTGATGATTTGCTTATATCAATGTATACCGACGCTAGTCATCCTCTCTGACAAAGCTTTTTGTTGAAGGAAGGAAATAAAACAAAAAAAAAAAGAGAGAAAAATCGGAATTCTATTCTATTCTATTCAGATAAAACAAAACAAGTGGAAATAAGACATATTGTTCAACAAATTCAAACGCGTTGGAGTGGAGGCTCGACTCGATCTGAGTGCAATTGCATCCTACTGAACCATCAAAGCAATTATTGTCCATATGAAATTGAGAGATCATCAAAAGTATCCCATCTGGTCCAGAAAAAATCAATTACTGGTAAAGACTTTTTTCCAGGCATCCATGTCCAAATGTACACGACCCCTCAAGAGACTGTTAAGTTGACTTTTGAGTCATACCTTCAATTTGGCTCTTTCCAGCTTCAACACCAGTCCAAAACACTACTCTTTTCTTTTTGTGCAAGCTAAGACCCGTAAGCAAGCACATGCTTGCATGTGAGAAGACCGGGCTTAGATAAAATCGCTGTCTACGTACGGGATTCATCCTCATATATCCTACACTCTCTCTACTTGGCACATAGTAGTGTGTGTGTGTCTTGGGTTTTGATATTTTTATTATTTTAAAATTATATCACTTTTATGTTTATCACCAAATTTCAATCCTAATCTCAACAACCTTCAAATAATACGATAATGTTAGACTTTTTTTTATTTTCTTTCTTTATAAAATCTAATTTTCTTTCTTATCTCTTTTTCGTTTTTTAGTATTAACAAGTGTAAAAGAAAAAAATTTTAAAAAAATTATTTTATTTTTATGTTTTTCGATCTCTATAAGGGCAATATTCTAGTCTGGTCTGGTCTTCTTAGAATATAATGGAAGTCTGTTGGCCTACAAACAAAGCTGGTAGGCAAATTAAAAGAGTACAAGTGTATGAATCATGAACAAATGCCAAAACTTTTTAGCTTTTTAGTCTTGTTAGTTGCTCAAAAGACAGACAAAGATTGGTTCATCCTGGGTCTCTATACATATGTTTTTTTTTTAATTAAAAAAATTAATTTATTTCTTTTCATGGCCCCGCAAGCAACGATTACACATACTCTCTTCCCTTATATTTTGCACCAAAAACTGCCGCAAATTTGGCGGACAAAACTTTCACTTTCAAGGAACGACTTAGTCCATCTAATCATAACCTAAAATTCTATTCATGCAATCCAAGATCAATTTGGACACATGCATTCAACTGAAAAAACAGCTTTGATGGAGACTATAATAATATATATCCCAAGAGAACAGCCGCCGAAGCACATTTTTATTTTTTGTCCAAGAAAGAAAAATGGTTAAAGCATCCACTGCGTCTATACATATATATATATATATATATATAAAATCAGGAATTAAATACCTTTAGTTTCTTTTAAACAAAATCAGGGTTAGGTGGCTAATTGAGCTCGCTTAAGTATGTGCAAATGCATGCAGCTGAGTAGATGATGGCCATCTCATCTTGTCTAAAGAAAAGATGATCCCTCATCACTGAGGGACTTTGGTCGTAAAATCCAAAAGGGCTTCCATTAATTAATAACATGCTCGTTTTTTTTTTGCTTCTTTCAACTCTTAAGTACATGTGGGTAAGCATATATTTTAAGCAGATGAACATGCCAGCATACAGTAGCACTGCTGTTTTTAATTCCATTAGTCTTATCTTTTAGGCACTTTCCTTGAAAGTGACTCTAGAAATTACAACTGATTCATACTGTTAAGAACCTGAAAAGTGCCAACGGAACCTAATCCTATCTAATCACTCTGAAGTAAAAACGAATTACCAAAAGATTTTATTCAAGTAAACGTATCTGATAGATTTTTTTTTTTTAAAAAAACAGTTCATTAAATCCAGAATTATATGTATACATATATGTGCGTACTGCTAATAAACAAGCACCTTCCATATGTAAAATCCCTCAATATAACTAGAACTCTTTTTTGAAAAAAAATAATGATGAATTTAATGAGTAAATCTTGTATATACTGACAGTGTATATACTATCATGCATAGTTGGATGCATGATATATGAGAAAATTTTGAAATTCAAATTTAACTTAAGATGAATTGTTATGCATCTAATGGTGATGGTGTATGCACTGTCAGTATATAAAATATTAATCCAAATTTAACCAAATCCCTTCTTTTTCTCTTAACCTTTTCTCTCACAATGATATTCTGTAAAAATAACTATAACTAATTTCCTACAGAATTAGTTTTAAACTTACTACCAATGCAATTATCCATGACCATTGTAGCTATCAAGATAACTGTAATATCATAGAAAAAATAGTTTTTTTTAAGAAGTCATAGAAAGAATAGTTAAAAGATCAAAATGTTTTTAAATTGTAAAAAGTTCTATAAAAATAATTTATTTCTACATTGTTACAAAAGTGTAGGGTCGAACTTTTCGTTGGGTAGTTATCACTTGCAGGGCTTGTTTCCTAGCCCAAACCAGACTATAGGCCCGATAATTCAACCGAATGTGACTCCCTTCACTTTGGAAATCAATCTTAACTTCAGGCAATTTTCCAAACGAAAAATTGCTATGTTTGGAAAGAAAAATTACTAGGTTTTCATAAATACATTTTCAATCATCTTTTTATTTCACATGTATCAAATTATTACAGTAATTTTTCTAAACAAATTTCAGAAAAATACAATCCAAACAAAGCGAAAACTCTTGCCCATATTTTCTCTGAACCCTAGAATGCCCAATATTAGCTACAGCTAGGCCCAATGGTATTAATTCTGATTTCTGTTAAACACGCAGTAACCGCCAAATCGACCAGCCCCATCAAAGATTGGCCCACAATTTAGCTAATTCTGTTTATAATATTGAAATATTAGTCCAAAATTATCTTCCTCTAATATTTAAATTGAAAAAATAAACTTATCCATCCGTAAACATCATCACTTATTAGCGTAAACAAACTATTAGAGTCCCGGAGAAGGTTACATCTGTTTCACCTTCCTAGGCTTCTGAAAGATCGTCTGTTCCCTCCTCTGTCTTCAATCATTCTCTGATCATCAGCAAAAAGGTTATACAATTTAAGATTGATATTTTCTGGGGAATTTCTTGCTTATTTTCATATTTTGAATATCTGTCTTTTCTGATTTTTCGCGTCCTTGTCCTTGAATTATCCGTATATGTACCCTTACAAACCTTATATAACAACCCTTTGCTCTGCCTCTTATGTTTTCCCTCTGCTTTCTCTCGTCTGGGTTTCTATACTTTCTGATCTGGGAGGTTTTGGGTGTTTTTGGCTTCTGAGCTTGCTTTGTTTTGGTCGAGAACTGAATCTTTTGAAAAGGGCTTAACGACTTTCAGGATTAAACTGATTTTTACTGACTGTTACTGTTACTGTTACATTTCTCAGTAGAAAACGAAATAGGACTGTAGGAGTTGGGTAATTGGGTGATGGCTCGATTGATTCTGCCTTGCAAGACTCCAACTTTGTCAAAGACTTGTTTCTTGGGTTTGGTATCCTCTACTCCTGTGATTACTCAATCCCTTTTGGCTCAGTATACTTTTGCTTTTGTTCTTATGACCTTTTTGGGCTCATTTTCAAGGCAATCTGGTAAAAAATGAAGAACTTTGAGCGTAAAAATTTCATTTCTGCATTGCTTTTAAATCGATTTTATTGTTGCCTTATCTAAATTGGGATGTTGCTGTTTTTTTTTTTTTTGCCTTTCAAGTTTCATAACTGTGTGTGTATGTTATTGGCTTTCACAAATTTATTGCCTTTGCAATTCTTGAGCTTTATTCTCGTGGAGTAAATGGATGTGTTGCTTACTCGAAGTAAATCTCCTGCTTTGCATTGCAATTGCTTCTCACAATGTTTCTTTTTGCGTTTTGGAAGTTATATGCATAGATTTGCTGTATCCATCGCGTAATGAACTTCTTTGCTATAACTTATTGCAGTTCCAGGTGACTCGTCGTGTTGCTTGTCGGCATTCTTTCAATGATATCTTAAAGCATAGGTGGATTGTAGGTTTTGAGGTATGTTTGTTTACTTCTGGTTTTTGCTAGCTCTTACACGTATCCTTCACTAAAGTCATGGGAATCTTGATACGAGTTCTCTGATACTCTTAATTTGTGATACACTAGGCTACTCAGCGGAGGAATTATAGGGTTCCATCTTATACGTTATCTGTAAGCAGTTACAGTCTGTATCTGATTTATCCGAACACTAATGATGATAGTTACCTTTTGTGGTCCTCTATATTTAATAATTATGGGCTTTTAATCTCCCTATAGGGTGCTAAGAAATTCAACCAGAGGTTAATTTGCTCAGTCGCAACAGAACCAGTGCCGAAGCAAGTTGAGGAGCCTAGTATGAAAACACCAAAAGAAATTTTCCTCAAAGATTACAAGCAGCCTGACTTCTATTTTGATACGGTAAATTTATAGATTTGTGAAGCCTAGATCATAGATACTCTGAAACTTTGAACTAATGGAATTAATTCTCAGGTGGATTTGAAATTTTCCCTGGGAGAGGAGAAAACAATCGTATCTTCCAAAATAAGTGTCTACCCCAGAGTTGAAGGTAATCATTTTCACTTGTTGGACAACAGCAAATGCATCTGTCTATGGTTGTTTTTTTTTCCCAGAACACAGAAGAATTGGCTTTTTATTTTGGTGGTAAATATATCATGTAGAGCAAAAGCATCTGTTTTCTCAGAGTTCTGTCTGGAATTTTAATTACGAAGCTCTTGTAGATATGGTTTTTGTTGACTGGTGAATTCTATAAGCAGGTGGTTCTTCCCCATTGGTCTTAGACGGACAAGATCTCAAGTTGATTTCAGTAACTATAGATGGCAAGGCTTTGAAGGTCTGCATTGGCATCCAAGACTTTACTGATTGACATGTTTGTTGCTGAAGCTGGCATATTTTGCTGGTTGACAGTTAGTTGTTTTTTCTGTTTATGGAATTTTTGTATGTTTTGAGTGCATTCTCTTTTTGATCCATAAAGTCTGAAACAGATCTCTTAGAATAAGATGAATGTTGGACTTTGAATTGTGTAATAATGTTTTTGAACTTGCTTTCTGATCAAGCAATTAAAGAGTTTCAGGAGGAAGAATATTGCTTGAACCCACGCCACCTGACTCTTGTATCACCTCCCAGTGGCAGATTCACATTGGAAATCGTTACTGAAATACTGCCTCAGAAGAACACTTCCCTTGAGGTCAAAACAATTCTCTCTTATATTACTTTGGTAGAATGGGATTCTGGCATTGCTGTGCATACCTAGTGTATTCTTATGTGCACTTGTCATTCATCTCATCATGTCTGATCCTGGTGATATGTATGTAGGGGCTGTATAAGTCATCTAGTAACTTTTGCACACAATGTGAAGCTGAAGGTTTCCGAAAAATTACATTCTATCAGGTAATGTATTTTTTTAGCATCACTTTAACTTTGCATTTGCTATCTTTCGACACCTACTGATGATTTTGCTCTCTGTTTTAGGATCGTCCTGACATAATGGCAAAGTACACTTGTCGTATTGAAGCTGACAAGTCCTTATACCCTGTTTTGTTGTCTAATGGAAATCTCATTGAGCAAGGAGACCTACAGGTATAGTTCTTCGAATGTGTTTGGATAGAATATTATTTTAAAAGGTTTTCAGAATAATACTGTAACACTTTTGTGATGTAATGTATTTGAGATAAAAAGATGACTGGAAAATGTGTTTATGATGCAACGGAAGCAAATTTTCTACCAAATGGAGTTGTTCGAAGGTTAAGCATCATTGTTGCTGCTGCAGGGGGGCAGGCATTATGCTGTATGGGAGGATCCCTTTAAGAAACCATGTTATCTGTTCGCACTAGTTGCTGGACAGTTGGAGAGCAGAGATGATACTTTTATTACTCGATCAGGGCGTAAGGTCTTACTTAAAATCTGGACCCCAGCACAGGATCTGCCCAAGACAGCCCATGCCATGTATTCTCTGAAAGCTGCTATGAAATGGGATGAAGATGTAAGATTTCCTTTTGGACGGCTTTTCTGATGTTTTCATTTGGCCTAAATGGTTCAAGCTCTACTAACTCTTCCATCTTTGCTTTTTAAAGGTCTTTGGGCTTGAGTATGACCTGGATCTCTTCAATATTGTTGCTGTTCCAGATTTTAACATGTTAGTTGCTCTTCCTTTGATTTTGCAGAATTGTTATTATACATCTGCCTTCAAATTCACTAACAACTTTTTTCGACTTTTACTCTCAGGGGTGCCATGGAAAATAAGAGTTTGAATGTAAGCTTCCTGAAATTTTGCCACTTTTTGAATGGGGGATTCTTTGCTAAAATTTTATGAGTTCTATTTTCTGGAAATGGGCTCTGAAATTTTTTCCCCTGCCCTTGCAGATTTTCAATTCCAAGCTTGTCTTGGCATCTCCGGAAACTGCAAGTGATGGAGACTATGCTGCAATTTTGGGTGTGATTGGGCATGAGGTATTTGATCATTAGTCCTTTGAAGTTGGTAAATTCTTCATAGTTTCAAAGTACTAGACTTCTGATTGGTGTCATCCTTGGTGCAGTATTTTCACAACTGGACAGGCAATAGGTAAGCCTATTCCTCCACATTGCACTTGACAATTTTTTACTGGCTGTTGTATAAGCACTTTTATTCATATTCTTGCATGTCAGGACTTGTTATTTAATTGATTAGGCTTGTACTAAAATTTTATGCAACTTGAACTTAAATTTTCAAAAAACACTAAGAGGGAGGTTCGCTACTATGCTAATTGCAGAGTGACATGTCGTGACTGGTTCCAGCTTAGTTTGAAAGAAGGGCTCACTGTCTTCCGTGATCAGGTTGGTGCATACTTCTTTTTCCTAGAGGCTGTGGTTATCATAAAATTTACTTTTGGCTTAGCTCCTAATCGTGGATGCCAATGGACAGGAATTTTCATCTGATATGGGCAGCCGTACTGTGAAGAGAATAGCTGATGTTTCGAAGCTTCGAATTTATCAATATCCTCAGGTTTATGAAGTTGTCTATGTTGCCTATGACATCAGTTGCAGATCTTAATTTTCTAAATCTTGGCTTAGTTCATGATGAACCATCAATTTGATAGAAGAAAATCATGTTATTCCAAATAGATCATGGTTCAGCTTGTTGTGACTAACTATTATTTGTCATAATCATCTAGGATGCTGGTCCCATGGCTCATCCCGTTCGACCTCACTCTTATATCAAGGTCTTGATTCTCCTCTTTCTTCTGATAGTCACTCTCATGGATAGACTTCTTTCAAAGCTTTTGTATCAATAGTTTCATCTGTCTTTGCTCAGAGTTCTTTTTTCCTCCTTGACAGATGGACAACTTCTATACAGGCAAGCTCTTGGTTCATTGAATTTAGTGAATGATGGCTTCATACATGTTTTAGCAATTTGAACATTGAAACTTGCCTCTGACTTGAATATACAATGTTTTGGCTATCACATCTCCTGATATGGTGGATATGATGGTTGATTTTCAACTTGCAGTAACGGTAAGGCATAGCATTTGCATCGTGTTATTTTTCTTCTCTGCCGTGTGTGAACTTCTGCAACTGATTTTTCATCTGTTCATTTTTGTTTAAATCCTCTGCAGGTGTATGAAAAGGTATCTCTCTCTGTCTCTCTTCTTCTCTCACTCTCTCTCTCCCTTTCTTTCTTCATCTCTCTCTGCTGGATGTTACTTGTCTCGGCTTTGGTTCATTTGCAATCCTGTTGATCAGGGAGCTGAAGTTGTGAGGATGTACAAAACCCTTTTGGGGAAGGAAGGATTTAGAAAAGTAAGAATGCATTTGAGCTTGACTACCTACATTTAATTAACTTGAGATGCTTACTACAGTTCAACATATGCTTAGAAAATTTGTTACTCTTCACACAGGGAATGGATCTCTATTTCAAGAGGCATGATGGTCAAGCTGTTACTTGTGAAGAATTTTTTGCAGCCATGAGAGATGCAAATGGTGCTGATTTTTCCAACTTTTTGCTGTGGTAAGTTGTGGAGTTGCCTTATCCAAAAATTTAACCAAAAAAATTATCTGCATTTTGTTATGCTTTTGGGTGCTTGAGCCCTTACAAAGAAGAAAAATGCAGGTACTCTCAAGCTGGAACTCCTTCTTTGAAGGTTGCCTCTGCATACAATCCTGAAGCTCGTACTTATTCTTTGAAGTTTAGGTACAACTCCTAGAGTTGCTGGTTTATAGAGTTATAGCCATCAAGTCTTAGTGAAAATTTCTGCAAAATTATCTAACTTGTCATAATAACATGGATGCGTTTTGTATTTTCCAGCCAGGAGGTTCCCCAAACCCCAGGGCAGCCAGTGAAAGAGCCTATGTTTATTCCTGTTGCCATAGGTCTGCTTGATTCAACTGGCAAGGACATAGCTCTGTCTTCTGTGTATCATGATGGAAAGTTGGAGCAACTTGGTAGCAATAGTCAACCAGTCTATACTACCATTCTCAGAGTAACAAAGGTCAGATTGAAATCCTAATGTTGATTCACTTGTGTTCTGAGTCATCTTCTTTGAACTGCCTTATCTTTGTTATGTAAAGATTCAGTTTGAAAGCTCAAATTTACAGGATTCAGTTGGATCTTGTCATTGTGTGGTGGAAATGAGAAATAAAGATGCTTGATTTTCTTGAAGAACATAATATATAAGCCACTTCCATGGACAGCACCAAATTTACTCAAATATAAACTAGGTTCTTAACGTTCATCCTTTTTCGAGAACCAAATTGCCGCTGAATACTGCCATAAAAATTCATATTAGTGCCCATAGTAAAGATGTCTGCTATTTATACAAGAAAAAAATATTTATATTTTTTCTTTATACATAGTAAATATTTTTTTCTTTATACATGTGACACAAATTTTAGATCTGTTTGTGAAGTGTAATACATAAGCCTAACTTGCATAAAGAACTTGCACAAGGAAGATTAATACTTATGCTCATGGCTGAATTTAATTTATTAACCTAGGGCTAGAGAGAACTGTCCATTATCTAGGCATAAATAGTTCAGCTTTTAATGCATTTTAAGATGGTTGAAATAAAAGGTGTTCATGATGTATAGTCTTTGTTCCTACTGAGCAGAAAGAAGAAGAATTCATTTTCAATGATATATCTGAGCGGCCGATTCCATCCTTGTTACGAGGTTTTAGCGCTCCTGTGAGGCTTCACTCTGATCTAACCGATAGTGATCTATTCTTCCTCCTTGCTCATGATTCTGATGAGTTCAACCGGTATGTAGACATGAAACTCATGAGCATTTATTCCAAACCAGTCTATTAGCCGATTAAGTAAAGAATTGAGATACATCTCTAAAAGATATTATGTTTCTGTACATTAGTTGGGAAGCCGGGCAGATCTTGGCTAGGAAGCTTATGCTTAGCCTGGTGGGTGATTTCCAGGAGAGTAAGACCTTGGTTCTGAACCCACAATTTGTACAAGGACTCAGAAGCATACTTTGTGATTCAAGCCTGGACAAGGTGTGGGGTTTGGTGCATCTCCATTCATTTGAAGGAATAATAAATGAGAATGGATTTCATTGTTTTAACTTTTAATGCCCGTAATATTCAGGAGTTTATCTCAAAGGCAATAACCCTGCCTGGAGAGGGAGAGATTATGGACATGATGGAAGTTGCTGACCCAGATGCTGTTCATGCTGTTCGAAATTTCATCAGAAAGGAGCTTGCTTCTGCATTAAAAGAAGAGTTCCTCAACACAGTATGGATTTCTAAGCTAGTCGAAAAGTGTCAAGTCTTTTTTCGATTGCGGTTTTTGATTCATTTCTCATTTGGCTTGGGCTCTTTTTCAGGTGAAAAGTAACTGCAGCTCAGAACCATATGAGTTTAACCATCCCAATATGGCTAGGCGTGCCCTCAAAAATACTGCCCTTGGTGTGTTAGTTAGCCTTTTATTTCCTTTCGTTCCCCATGTTTCATCTGGATTATATTGTTTCCAGAACTTTGTGTAGCTAATCTCATTTGTTTCCTTCTTTGACAGCATATCTTGGGTCTCTTTCTGATCCAGAAGTTACAGAGCTTTTACTAAATGAATATAGGACTGCTACCAATATGACGGAGCAGTTTGCAGCTCTTGTTGCCATTGAACAGAAGCCTGGCGAAATTCGTGATCAAGTTTTGGCTGATTTCTACAACAAATGGCAGCATGACTTTTTGGTATGCCTTCACTGTTTCTTCTTTAATAGGTGTTCTGCTTTTTGTAGGAGTTTCTTCACGTCTCCGATTAAAAATCTTGTTGGTTTCAGCTTTTTAATTGTGCCATGTATCATTTTGGACAAAGGAAGTTTGTATTTTGCATATTATCATGGTGGGGAAATAGGAAATGTGAACGCTAAATTTGGATGAATTATTAAAAGAAGAAATAGCAATGGGTTAATTACTTTACCTCCACTTTACCACCCCCAACCTTAAAAATATAAATTCCCCATGAAGATTAGTCAACTGTGGAATTCTTGACTTTGTCAAAAAACAAAAACTGATATTATGACACCATTACCCTTTTGTTGCTGAAACTGTATTTATTGTTAGTACTGTGTTATTTATCCTTATTGTTTGACTTAAAGTCTAATAAATTGAACAAAATATGTACGAAAATGAACATTGCTTTTGTAGGATAAATTTTAAGGATAATAAATTAAATGTCAACTTTTTCTTGCTTTTATCAATTTGATATTTTTGTATTGTAGATGCTATAGAGAAAATGTTGTCTTTTAGCAATGAAAGGGAAAATGTTATCTTTTAGCAATAAAATGGAAAATTTTATATCATAAATAAAAGGGCAATAATGTCATTGCACTCACAGTTTTTTGCCGGAGTTAAGGTTTCTAACTTTGCTACCTCCAAAGTTCAGGGGCAAAGCGTAATTAACCCAATAACCAATTTAGTTAACCAGTAATATTCTGGTATCCAAGTTAACTGGAGAAATTGGTCTTGCACAGCTGACTCTTACTCTGAGGTAAGGTTTTGAAAGGCGAAATTTGGGATATTGTCCTAAATTGATCTTGTATCTTTGTGATTAAATCACTTCACACTCGCCATGTGATTAATTAAGTTTTTGAGTATTACTACTCTGTAAGAAGAATAGGGAGAATGAAAACCTCTTCAGGTTCTTTGGAAGATTGCTCTAATCTATTTTTCTCCAGGTTGTAAACAAGTGGTTTGCACTTCAAGCCGCATCAGATATTCCTGGGAATGTTGAAAATGTCAAGAAGCTTCTAGCACATCCTGCCTTTGATTTGCGCAATCCAAACAAGGTTTATTACGCTCAATGTCTAATTTCACTTGGTAATTCCCATCATGTTAGTGCTCAGTCTTGATATGTTCTGCAGGTATATTCATTAATTGGAGGGTTTTGTGGATCACGAGTCAACTTCCATGCAAAAGATGGATCAGGGTACAAATTCTTGGGGGAGATCGTAGTGCAGCTTGACAAATTGAATCCTCAGGTTCGTTCATTCAAGAATTTTCTTCAAAACTATACTATATTATGAATTTGGTCATTTTAATCTCATACGAACATTTCCTCGTGAATTGAATTGCAGGTGGCTTCTCGAATGGTGTCAGCCTTCTCAAGGTGGAAGCGTTATGATGAAACTCGGCAAAATCTTGCCAAGGTAACTACACACTCAAATTTGTCTGGACATGATGGCATATGGCATTTTTTACTGTCAGTTACTCAATGCTGCTGCTGCTGCTGAAAATATCCTTTTCTCTGTGAAAAGCGGTTACTTTTTTAATGAAATAGTTAACATCATCATCATCAGCTTTCTTCTTGGCTAGTCAAAGCATTGAGAAAACCCTTGTGGATTCTTGCAGGCACAGCTCGAGATGATCTTGTCCTCCAATGGGCTTTCAGAGAATGTGTATGAGATCGCATCAAAGAGCTTAGCAGCATAAGTTGATCCTGCTTACCAGCCGGGTGGTCGAGATTCCCATAAGAGAGAGCTTGCTTGTTTCACTAAAGACAACTGCCTTAGCATGTCCAGAGAAACCTGTTTCAGAAAGGGGAAAAATAAAAATAAAAATTACAACAGTGAAAATTGTTTACTATACTAAAGTTTAAGTGTTATTTTGCAGATCCAGTTTTAGATTTGTTTTCTTCTTCCACCTTTGGAGTGAAAATTTTCTATGGCAACTAACTCCCTATATCATCAGTTCTTCACATGAAACACAGCTCATCTGGTTGTGTAATGTAATGCGTGGGGCAGACGTCGTGACAAAGGTTCAAAAGCATCAAAGCAAGAACCTTTCTTTCACAGGATTCCTGTGAAATCTTTGCTTAGTCTATTGGTCATGACATTCACAAGTCAAGAATGACTTGCAATAAAAATGCGACCGATCTCGTTCCCCTGTTTCTTTACTTTCTTGGATTTTTAATTTTGTCCCAAGGATCTTGCAGGGAATCTGATGAACATAAATTCTTCATCATGGAGAACGAATTATACGTTCCTATCAAATCAAGGAATTCAAGTAATTTGACAGCAGATATCGATAATTTAATTCAGTCGTAATCTAAAGTTAAGTTGAGATATCAATCAGGAATGCAGAAAGCTGCTCGTACCAATCCAACGCGTCTTTTTCTTCTCCGTTTTCCGTTTGGTCTAGAAGACAGTTTATTGAATGACAGCAAATCCCCCAATTCACCGACTCAAATTCCATCCCGCTGTGGAAGGCTGGAAAGAGATGCAGAATGAAAACGCACCGTACCATACCTTCTGCTTGTGGGTTGGCCCAGTCAACAAAGAGGACTCCTTCTCATCCTTGTTTTGATTGATCTTATTAGTTTATATATCTACATTATATCTCTACACTTTCCACGCCACAAAAAAAAAAAAACCAAAAAAGATAAGAGATTTCTTTATATGGATTGCAATTTTTCTCCAAAAATTTTTTACATGTTTTGTGAATTCATTTTCTGGTCATCTTCTTATCTCACATGCAGTATTAAATCGTTATAATATTTTTTTTTTCTATAAATTCCAGAAAATAGCAATCCGAAAAAATATAGAGCAATTTACCAACCTCCTTGTTTCTTTAGGACATTGATGATTTTGGGTTATTATGTTGCTATTTACATTGGGTTTAACCACACATTATTGAGTTAACCGGACCAGATGATTGATGGCGTTTTCATATTCTTTTTGTTGATCGGATCCCCAAATTTTCAGCTGTCTTTTTAAATCTTTAAATAATTAATGACGTGTATTCGCACAAGGCAGCCGCAGAATCTTGTCTATATCAGATCCAATCCATTAGATCTGGGATAAGTACGTCAGATACACGGCCAACTTTTCCGTTTTATCATTTGCTTCACCATATCTTTTCCGTCATTATTACCTCAAGGCCACCGCAGGCGTAGTTGACAAAAAGGGCTAAACCTAAACCTATTGATTCTCTTTAGTTTTGATAACATAATTACTTCTTGACAACGGGATTTGATTTGATTCGAGCCGTTAATTGTACCTTGTAATTAATTACTTTTGTAATCGCAATAGACAACTCACCTTTTGATTTTAGAAATTTATATATATATATTTTTTTAGAAATATCGTGATTTAGAATTTTTTTTATAGATGAATTAAAATAAATAAAGACACATATAGCTAGCCCGTACTATAGAGCCTACCAGACGGGGGTAAATAATGTGCACCGAAAAAGCCTTATGTTTTTCTAAATATGCACTTGGACCATCATATGTTTCGGTGGACCCAAACGTCGGAGTTGCTGCTTTACTCACTTTCCCTCGTACCAGTAGTATCATTAGCCTTTTTAACTTCATGTGAAAGTTTAATCATAGAGCAAATCTTTATTAGACCTGGTATGGACTGCGGGACTGAAGTGAAAAACATGCGTTAAAGTGCAAAAGATAGAAAAGTTTACCGCAATAGCTTAGAAAAAAGGTCCCTTTTTTTCATAGAAGACACAACGGAATATATGTTTCTCTCTCATTTCTTTCTGTCCGATGACATGAACGGATATGTTATTATAGTGATTTCGGTCGTAAGCAAATCCATGAAGTTATCCAACACCGCTCTGTTTTAGCGTGCGAGTTTAGCGCTGGAGTGCAGTTAAAAGATGGCAAAAACACACTTTTTGAGGCTTAATTTTCACAATTACCAGTCCAAAGGCCGGTAGCCACCACCAATACATTAAAGTTTGGTGGGGTGGAAGGCGAGTTTAGCATTGGAGTGCAGTTGAAGATGGCAAAAACACACTTTTTGAGGCTTAATTTTCACAATCGCCCGCCTTTGGGTTGGTGGGGTACCACCAATGCATTAAAACTTGGTGGGGTGGGAGACAAGGGTTCAAATCTAACATTGCCTCCCACCAATTTGCCACAATTTAAATGTGGTCTTGTTTAAAAAATTCAGGCAGGTGCGTAGTGCACCAGTCTAGTCCGGTGGTGGTTCAGTCCTCTCCGAGTTACTCCAGAACCTCTTCAGGCCCTCCCCCTCCCCATAGTATAGGATGCTATCGTATCGACAAAAAAAAAAGAGGCTTAATTTTCACATAAATTTTATTAAGTGGGACTTTCGTGAAAGTTTACAAAATTCACAATTACGTTTTATGAATTTTTATCGTAACTAATGCAAAATAGGTTTAGGTTATTACAATTTTAATGTTTTGGAATTGTAAAGTCTATTATGACACAGGTTGCCACGTGTTAACAAGTTTAAGAGCTAATGTGTTATTGTATGAGACATAATCATATCAAAAAAAATCTTTTAAATAGTTTTTGTCCTGCGACAATAATAGAAAGAAAAGTCACGTATTTTAGACTTTTAGTACAATAAAAGCACAATATAGTGCACATTTGTACTAATAGTTTAATAAAGTTGATATTTCAGGAATTAGTCTAATAAAGTCTCTTGTTAGGATAGAAATTTTAGGACAGAAATTTTAAAAAAGTTTTTTTTTTAAAAAAAAGTTTTAAATCTCCATGTTTTAAATCTTACCACTCTCTTGTTAGGATAGAAATTTTAAAAAAGTTTTTTTCCAATCTCATAATAAAATTAGAGTAAATCTTATATACATTGATGGTGTATACACTATTATGATTGGATATAAGGCACATATATAAAATTTGAATTTTAAATTTAAATTTAAATTATGTATCATACATCTAATGATAAAAATGTATATAGTGTCAATGTATAGAAGATTAATCCATAAAATCAATACCATGAAATTTAGCAAAGTTTAAAAAAAAAAAGTAGTAATGATGAAAATCCGCTACTTTTCTAAGTAGAAAAAGAACAAAACAGAAAGCCAGAGAAGTGGGGGTGAATATTGGAAGGAGAGCCAACCGTGCAAGTTAGTTTAAAGTGGCGGGTAAAGGGGGAGAATTTTCCGGGTGGGTCCCCAGAGAAAAAAAAATTAAAGGGGGCCAGGGTGGGAATTAGAGTAGAGCACGAAACCCATTTCGAAGTGGATGCCCACACGTGCGCTTGCATTTGACAAAGCAACCTGCGAAGCTTTCTCGGTAAAAGGCCCGCAGCCCGCATCTACTACTAAACTAATAGAGTAGTAATTACTACTTATTACTTTTACTGCCAATAAACAAATGCTTTTGTAATGGTCCACAAATTATGCCCATGGACCAAACTACCCCATCTTCATCCACCTCTTTCTTCTTTTTATAGATTATCAAAAAATATATCCCAAATCTCTGAAAAATGGGTCCTAACCCACTTCAATCTTTTTCCTTGAGCATGAGATTAATTGGCAAGTTTATCTTGTTTGTCTAGTATTATGGTCGGAGAAAAACATGGCCAAAAAATGACAAAGGCAAAAAATGGTTAGGTTAGGTGAGCAACAAGTAAATTAAATTATGATTATATTTTTTTAAAAATTGATAAAATTTAAGAGTTGTACTTCATCACATTTATAGGGATTATCGTGCAAAACTATCCAACTCTTCAAAGAATAGGATGATAATTATTCTGATCTATCAAATTAGTCGGGTAGTTAGTAAACTCAATAATTAATTTAGAGTTTTTTTGCGCCCAAATAACAACATTTACTCAATTTTCTAAAACTAGGAAGTTTGGCAAATTTACAATGTCCATGAAATCAAGATTTACCATTTTACTACTACTATAATTTATTTGAATCTACCATTTCAAATTCAACCAAACACCCTTTCCATACTTGTCACATGAATTTACAAACACAAAGTAATGTACTCCAATCCCAATAAATTCATATGCCTAAATCCTCATGTATTGCAATAAAAGAGAAAATCCAATTTGGTGTGACTGTGTGAACCTGGAAACCAAAATGGCAAAGCCATTGAATGCCTCGTGTAAAATTCAGGTGCACCCCATTAAAACCCCAGCATCCAGCATTCCCTCCCTCTAAGGCCATTCTCGTCATTTCAGCTCCTCCCCTCAATTAAAAAATTAACCCCCCCATTAAAAGGACATACCTAGGCCCCCTCCAACAATAACAAAAGCATAATTACGAAGAAATCAATTACCAAGTCATTGCCGTGTTTGACCTCCAGAGCTTCGTCAGTTACAATCCATACATACACAGAAGTGTACGTATAGGTAGAAAGAGAAACACAAAATATTTAATTGCATAAATATGTATATGTATATGTGATCTGTTGCATTCTTCTGCTATCATCAATTTATGGCTGTTTAATCTTGTCTAGTTTTTTGAAAATTTCCCATCTTTTTATGTATTTTTAATATTTGGAGAGAACGTTCGATTAGATTTGATCAGTGAATTTGAGCTGATATTTCTTCTGACTGAATTGGAGTGAAGAAATGCGACGAGTGAACGGAATAGGAGGCGAGAGGAGGGCCGGAGGAGTTAATAATACTCTCGAGACAATAAACGCAGCTGCAAATGCGATCGCGGCGGCGGAGAATCGTGTGCCTCAAGTTGGTGTTCAGGTAAACTGAAAAGAAAGCAAAGTTTTATTTCTTTTGGTTTCAGTGTTTTGATATTTTATTGGATACTGTGTCATTCTGTGGTTGAATATTAGTTAATGGAGTTTTTTTTTTTTTTTTTGGTTGTTCGTTGATGGTTTAGAGTTAAGATCTAGTGATTAAGAGGTTTAATTTTGAATTTTAGTGAATGATTGAATTTTGAGTATTATTTTTGTGAATCTTTGATTGATATTTTATATCTGATTTAAAGTTGATTCTGCTTTTTATTCAGCTTCATGCTTAAATGTCTCAGTATTTTCTGATAGCCAATTTCATGTTTGAATTTTGGATGTGGAAATTTTACTCGTAGCGAACAGTTTTTCTGAGTTTGATATGTAAAAAACTGAAGCTTTTTTGTGTGGTTGACAGCGATTTATTATAATTGTTGGAGAAAGTTAATAACATGTTCTGTTTTTGCTGGAAAATTTCAGTTCTGATGCTATTTCTAAGAGTAGTTATGTACTATAATGCCTTACATCAACTGATTTTGAGGTAATAATGCTTTAATATTCCACAAGTCCAGTATTTTGGGAGCCAATTCGTTCTTGAGTTTCTAAGAGCTTAGAAGGAATTTTGATCAAGTTTGGTGTCTTCCGGATATTGAGGGAATGAGAAGATATGGGAATCGAGTGGATTATCCTGTTGGTAAGTGAAAGTGAGGTAGATTGTGTAATCTTAACTTATGGCTTTTGACTTTAGAAGTTAACTGTATAAACTTACCATTACCGAACACTAGTTAGATATTGTTTACTCTGCTGTGGAGAAACAAACTTCTAAATTGATAAATTCGTGTTGTTGTTATGGTTGTTTTATTGCACTTTATGGCGTTTAGTGTCAGAGTAGAATTTACTATAGCTTTTTAAATTTCCTCCCTGTTGAATTGGAGTTCTTGACTTGGATTTACCAACTGAATGTGAAAGACTCTGCAACTAACAAAGGTTAGCTTTGGAGTAGAAGAGCATTGCTGTCCACCCTGCAGATGTACTTGTCAGAGAAGTTAAAAGGCTTAACTTTTTGCTGATCTTTTTGTCGCCTACTTGTTTTGCCAACTTCACAAATTAATTATTTTTCTTTATTTCACGATATATTTTCTGTTGCGTCATCAAGTGTACGTGTGATTGTGCGTTCTGTAGGCATTAGAGGAGTTATGACAGTTGTTCTATCTGTGGGAAAAGAGACAAAGCAACCCACCTGAGAGAAAAATGTATAGTTGTTTGTATATACAGCAGAGGTATATTGGGACAGTTAAGAGACTTTAAGAATGAAGTGAACTTTTTCTTGGGAAACGTGACTAATCTATGTTAAGACTGATGGTTTAGGAATGGTGAAGAACGCATTCCGCGTGAGTGATATTTTGAGAGTCATGACGTTGAAAATGACGTTGGGTATTTGAGGGATGCTAATCTCTGATGGGACAGTAAGTACTAGGTTTGCATGTGGTGGTGCTTGGCTGGGAATTTCACTTCGATGCTCCAAAACTATAACTGAATGACCAAGAAGACCAGAAGAGGTACAATCTTGGCTCTCCAGTCTCAATCCAGTAGGATGATGTTTGATGACTGTATGTTATGAGATAGTACGATAGATCCTCAGTGGATTGTATCGATGAATCCTTATTGATTGATGGTTTAAACATGCCCTTGGCTTTGCCATTATGCCCTTATGATGCTTCTCATGTATAGCAGGAGGAGAGAACCATTGCGCTTGGCTGTGCCATATTGTCAGCCATGTGTAGATATTAACTCCTGTTGGAGAGGAAGAAAAGAGGTGTACGAATTGTGTTCTAGTGCATGGTGTCAACGGTGAGAGGAAGAAAAGAGGCGTACAAATTGTGTTCTAGTGCACGGTCATTAATTGCAATCCCTTTCTTGGCAGTAACTATAATTAGAATTTAAACTTTGGGGTCAATGGGGCCTTCAAGCATCCCGATTGCCTTTACTCCTGCTGAGACAAAATCTTTTATTTGACTAATTTGATGAATTTTTAAATTGTGCAAATTAGTGCATTGTGTGGGATCTCTTTTCTTTCCATTTGGGGCATATTTTGAGGTATATTTTGAATGTAGACATATTCAAGTGGTGCTATAAAGTTGTTCTGATGAGCATTTTCCCTATAAAACTTTAGCTGGATAATGCACGTTATTCTAAAATGGTAGCATTTGGGTTATATGGGATTGACGTCCATCCATCTGAACGTGCAGACTTATGTGCTATTGAGAGCATCAATTCAGTGTGGCAGCAATAGCACATGGACTTAGTAGAATAATTAATAATTAAGTGTGAAGAATTGTCTATAGCAAGTAGCAACCTGATTTTGTGATTGTTGCCAACTCCGGCAATATTTGACTAAGAGTGCCAGTTAGGGATGGATTTTGATTATTAAAGTTGATTGTTCGCTCTCATGTTTGGGGATATTCTTGACAATTGCGTCATCTTCTTTTGTTGATGGCCTTGAAAATTGTTGCTACTGTGAGTGTTTGATTTTAGAATTTGAAGCAAAAATTAGACTGCTCTTGATGTTCCATGTTGCCAAGTTGATTTTTTCAATTGTTGTTTCAGTGAGTATTATTTTTCACTTTATCATGGATAGAGGTTCTTTGTTGAACATTGCCTCACTACCCTATTTAGCTAGCAACATGAAAATTAAAGTGTCTGCTAAATTGTTGATATCAGATTTTCACATGAAAAAAAAAACATAGTTCCTTTCACTTGCTTTTTTGGGTCTAGCAAAGGACCTCCTAAGGTTTGTGGGGTGGAAAGGAACTATGTTTTTCCCAGAGAAGAAGCTGGTGGATTACAGGACCTCCTGGGCAGTTTTGATGTAGCTTCAGATTTTTGATCATTCAGTTCCTTGGAACAAATTTTGAGTTCAAATTTGTTTGTCATTATTAAGTTTTTATTGCCCATTCCGCTTTTTCTCATTGCGCCCTTTAGATTAGTCTACAATACTACAGGGTTTTAGATTTATTTGGCCCAAAATTTGAGTGCGAAACATTGGTATTTGTATCTATACGTTTTTGTGCCTGAGTCCCCAGAATCTCATTTGATGGTTATTGCTGAATATTGAAATTTTTTTCAGTTAGCTGTTTGATTCTGTGCCTGGGTCTCCTGGACCAAGTTTGATGGTTAATTACTGAATATTCAATTTGTTTCACTTTACAAAATCCTATTTCTGTGTCAAATTCAGAATTGCGCATTTTTCTTTGGGTACATGCAAAAGACATTTTATTACGCTTTGGGCAAAAATTACTATTATATCATTGCAATCTCCTGTCATGTGCAGAAAAGAAGATGGGCTAGCTGCTGGAGCTTATATTGGTGTTTTGGATCTCATAAACACACCACGCGCATTGGACACGCTGTTCTTGTTCCTGAACCTATAGCTCCAAGGGCCGATCCTCCTGCGGTTGAAAATCAAACTCAAGCACCTTCTGTGGCACTCCCTTTCATTGCACCTCCCTCCTCTCCTGCTTCTTTCCTTCAGTCAGAACCTCCATCTGCAACTCAATCACCACCTGGCCTACTGTCCCTCACATCTATGTCTGCAAGCATGTATTCCCCTGGTGGGCCTGCCTCAATGTTTGCTATTGGCCCCTACGCCCATGAGACACAATTAGTTACTCCACCTGTTTTCTCAACCTTTACAACCGAACCATCTACTGCTCCCTTTACTCCGCCACCAGAGTCTGTCCACATGACTACTCCATCTTCACCTGAGGTGCCATTTGCTCGGCTACTTGACCCAATAGACCAAAATTGTGAAGATGGTCAGAGATATCCTTTGCCTCAATATGAATTTCAATCGTATCAGCTTCAACCTGGAAGCCCTGTCAGCCACCTAATCTCGCCCAGCTCAGGCATCTCTGGTTCAGGTACTTCATCTCCTTTCCCTGATGGTGAGTTTGTTTATGGACGGCCCCACTTCCTAGAGTTCAGAAGTGGTGATCCTCCCAAGCTTTTGAACCTTGAAAAGATTGCACCTCATGAATGGGGTTCTCGGCAAGGATCTGGTACTATCACGCCCGATACTGTGGCACCTAGATATCGCAATGGGTTTCTTCTGGATAATCAGAAATCTGATGCTTCTACAGTTTCAAATTCATATAACGTCACGAGAGTTGATGAAACTGCTGTTGATCACCGAGTTTCCTTTGAGATAACTGCAGAAGAAGTTGTTAGATGTGTTGAAAAGACGCCAGCAGTCTTTCCCAAGGCCGTATTAGCAACTACTCCATCGAATACTGAATGTGTGGTTAAAACAGAGGATAATCCAAAGGAAATGGCAAATGGACATGAAGGCTGTGCTAGCGAAGCCTCAAGAATTGGTTCTGGTAGAGCTTCTGTAGATGGCGATGGTGGCCAGTGGCATCAGAAGCAGCGAACAATAACCCTTGGCTCTGCAAAAGAATTCAACTTTGACAGTGTTGATGAAGGGAATTCTGATACACCTAATATTGGATCTGACTGGTGGGCCAATGAGAAAGTTATGGGGAAGGATGGTGTGGCAGGCAAAAGCTGGACTTTTTTCCCTGTGATGCAGCCAGGAGTCAGCTAATGGCTGCATTGGGTTTTACACCTGTGCAACAAGCTTGTTGCATGGCTTGATTCTCTGAAGTCTGAACCCAGCCAGCAAGGAGCAGAACAAATGGTTGAGCTTTACAAGGTTCTGATGTTGATGATACATGGCAGCACTGACCAAAAAATGGAGGCTGTTTTTTGCACATTTCTGACCGTAGAAATGAGTGAAGGTGAGGTAATATTAAGATTTAGTGAGGATATTGCATCTCCTTATCCTCTACCTAAAGCAGATTCATAATAGTAATTAACATGATCTAGATATTTGGCTTTTCCTTTTTGATATGTAATATAAGCTATAGATAGAACAGTTGTTTTAATGCAGCCCATGATGATGACTACATAACAGCTTCAGTTTAATCTTTTGTTTCTCTCTTCGTTTGGCGTAGTGTTCTAATCTTATTTCATCTGGAAACTTTGGAGGATACTACTGTGCTTACCTGAATATGTTCGTCAAGCTCCATATCCTGTCAGGTTTTGACTTCAGTTTTGTTAGCGTCCAATACATGGTTGCATAAACTGCGTGAGTTGCAACGGACTCTGCACTAAATTGCAACGTCACTCCAGTTTCATGTTTCATTTTATTTGCAGAATGGAAGTGAGGCTGCCAATTCTTGTCCTAGCTCATCAGTTACTGAAGCAGTCTCGATGCATAATCATTGAGTTCCTCAGTTGCCTGGACTTGTGCCGACATTAGGTGAGTTGCTTAGCTCCAAGCGCTCATGCCAACTGTTTGGACTCTTGGGGTTTGTATTTTACCCTGAACAACATCATCGACCCTAGAATTAATTGGCTTGTCACGTTGCAAGATCCAAATTTTAAATCATGTTATAGTTGCTGCAATTTGACATTGTCAAATTTTTATTTTTTTTTTGCGTGTCAACAAATTGACAATAATGTTCTCTTTGTAAATGAATCTTACTGTGCTTGACCATATAGGAGAGATGAGTTAAAGCCGGCACCATGGCGATGTCTCACCATGGCCAGCATATGTGAACTATTGACAGTAATATTTGCAAGGGCAGACACAAAGTTGGCTCCGGATAATTAAGTAGCAAGAGTGTGTGACTTTAGTGCAATTATGCTCTAAGAAGCCAGTGTAGGTGTAAAGTCTGTAAATTTTCTTTTGTGGGAAAGAGACATAGAAAGGTTAAAAATTTACACCTTGTACAGAACTGACTGATAAAAATGTCTCGCAAATCCAGTGCAAGTCGTCTTATGAGAGTCAAGGAAAACTCAGACCGATACGAATTCCAGTTTAAATAACAAGAAATTTCACTTTTCTTAAAATAATCTGGGCAGAACGTAAACAGGGCTTTTTGTTTGTGGGGATTCAAAACGAAGCCAAATAAAATAATTGTTCAAGAACAAAACAGCTCTTCGCAGTCACAATTGACTCTCACAAACTCATTGACTGATTTAGAGAAAAGAAAAAAAGAAATGGAAATACTAATTGAAGGAGAAACTGAAACGTAGTGACCGGTAGGATGATAATAAATTAAAGATCCTCAAATCCAAGATTCTATTACTTGCCTATATGCTCTAAGAGGAAAAGCCTTAAAGCATACTAATCTAAAATTTTTCAACATATTTTTACCGCTCTTGTAGGTATTCACAAACTAAAATTGAGGTTGACTTTGCCTATTTAGACGATAATACTTTTGACCTCTCATATTTGTTTGTTGGGAGCAGAATCTTACAACAGGTGGATTATATAACAAAAAAAGAAAAATGAGAAAAAAATAATATGCTTTCGTAAAATGAAAAAAATATGTTTCATAGATGGACTAGATTCAGGTGGTACCTTCAATTTTTCGTTCTCAATAGCTTTTTTTTTTTTTTTTTTCTGACGAAAGTGGGTATCTGGGATTCACGGGTTATAATCCCGGACCCGACTATTCCCACTCCGCTTGTGCCCCATCCCCCAGAAGACACAAGACGTTAGAAGGGGTCGAACCGAAACCACCCAATATCAGGACATGAAGAGGCGCCCAGCACCAGCCGAGCCAACCCGAGGATAAAAGCACACTCAATAGCTTTTCATACATGTAGTTTTCTTCATGTTTATCGACCCCAGCTGAAAAGTTTCCAAAAATGAAAGGACAAAAGAAAATAAAAATAAGAAGCATCCTCTTTTGCCCCCTTTAGAAGGTTCTAACTGCTAACTCACTCTGACAAATAGATATCAGAGTACTTTTCCATTCAAACTTCAAAGTCTTCCCGAACCAGGTATGGTCCATCTTGGACTGCTATGACCAGCATTCTATATTTCTACGGTCAAATATTCAATTTCTCCCCTTTCTTGACAACCATCACCTATTTGACCCTCTAGAATGGTAGACCGCTGCCACCCCTACAAAAATCAACACCTGCCTTTTCTTCGGCCATCCATAATCAAATCTCTGTCCAACCTCTTTACATCTCGCTATACTGGTTCCGCCCCTCTTTCTCCTGCAGTGCCTCTTTGCTAAACTACCTAGCTTAATTATCGAAGCTTGGAGAAAGCAGTTATTCTTCAATTGCTTTTACAAAAAAAATTTCCTCCTTATTCCATTTTTCTTGAGATTCTTTGCTTTTCCCGTCATTCAATCATCTCTAATTGTCCCAAGATTGAATCTTTTTGCAGATTCGGCTTGAGTGTTTTCAAGTTTTGTTGTTAATCTTCCTTGAATTTGAGATTTCTTGAAGCTTCTGTAGAAGAAAGTATAACTCAGAGGGTGGAAGCTCCAAAAATGCCGCCTTTTGCAGGACCCAAGCCTCATTTGGATGGCTTCTACCAGAACTCCAGAGATTCAATCTCTAATGTGATCACAATTGATGTGGGTGGTCAGATTTTCCAAACCACACGACAAACCCTAGCTTTAGCTGGTTCCAAATCTCTTTTCTCGAAATTGTCCAATTTGCAGGGTACAATCCCTTTTATTGACAGAGATCCAGAGCTTTTCTCTATTCTCCTTTCCCTTCTAAGAACCGGAAATCTTCCATCAAAAGCTAAAGCCTTTGATGTTCAAGACCTAATCTTTGAGTCCAGATTCTACGGTATTGAGAATCTTCTCATCAATTCTCAATCAAATCCTTCTCTGTTTGAAGCCTTTAATGTTGATAAATCCACGATTTTACCCTTGAGTGGCAGGGACTCGCCTTCAACTATCTCAACAACCCAATTTGGATCAGTTCATGTGGCAAATGGTTGTAAAATCACTTCTTTTGATTGGTCATTGCAGAGAAAATCAACCATTCTGACTCAATTTACAGCCATCGATTCGCTATTGGCATTGTCCCCCAAAACAGTAGCGGCGGGTGCCACGGACTTTTCAGGGTTGCAGATCATTGACCTTGATAAGGGTATTGTGAAGGAAACTTTGAACTGGGAAAATGTGACAAGGTCTTCTTCGACTGTGCAGGCAATTGGTTCATCATCGGAATACTTATTTACAAGTTTCGAGTCTGGTAGGAGAAATTCCAATTGCGTTATGGTTTATGATATTAACGATGGTTTTAGGCCTGTTACCACCATTGGTCATTATGAAATTTTTGGTGCTGAGCTGGATTCTGGTATTCCAGCAACAAAGCTGCAATGGATTTCTAGTCATAATTTGCTGATGGCTTCTGGCTCCCACAGTGGTCCTGCTGGTGTGGTAGGGAATATTAGGTTTTGGGATATGAGGTCTGGAAATGTTGTTTGGGAAGTCAAGGAAAAGGTTGATTGCTTTTCTGATGTCACAGCGTCAGATAATCTCTCAGCCCTGTTTAAGGTTGGTGTGAATTCTGGTGAAGTTTTCTTCACTGATTTCAGGAGTATTGGCGCTGCTGAGGATTCATGGGTTTGTCTAGGAGATGTGAGAAAGGTGATCAATGGAAAGAAGGAAGGTTCAGGGTGTAAAATTGAAAGCCATGGAAATCAAGTGTTCTGTAGCAAAGGAGGAAACATTGAGCTGTGGTCTGAAGTTCTGACTGGTTCTTCTATAAAGGGTGAAAATGGAAGAGTAGAGGACAGAGTCTTTAGGAAGAACTCCATGGGAAGAGCAAAAGATATGGGTGGTAGCAGGATAACAAACTTGGCTTTCGGGGGTAACAAAATGTTCGTCACCAGGAAGGACCAGCAATTTGTTGAGGTTTGGCAGAGTTCGGTTAGGGGATTTTAGTATCAAATGTAAAATAGTTCTTAGTTAGCATATTCGTTTGTAAATACTGTTTGCACTTAATTAAGCCCTGTATTTACAAGTTGATGCATCTGAAATTATGTCAATACAGCAGCTGTGATTCCTTCTCTGTTGTACCTCTGTGGACACTGCATTGTTGGTCATTACTTTGCTGCTTCTTTCAGATGTCATTGGACTGTGTTCCTTTAGGACAAAAAGTTTTATGTTTATCCTCCGGAAATGAGACTATCTATTTCAGATTTTAAATCAACAACTTCTTTGCGCTTATCAGTAGTATATCTAAGGTTAAAGTTTTTGATATTCATCTTCTGCAAATCCATACCATTTTTCTTTCCTTTTTTTTTTTTTTTTGTGTTGCAAATAAAAAGGAATTAAGGGTCGAATCAGAAATTTACGATCACTTGAGTAACAGTAACGTGAAGCTGGGTTGGGGACTAATTCCGTAGCATGTGTCATAAGACTCATAACAACATTGGAAGCATTTAGCGATGAATTTGTCTGCATCACATATCCATTGTTGTCCATTACAGACCAGCATGTTGTTTGGTACTTGACCCAATCAAAGTGTCTGCTGATTCCTTTGTTTTTTTGGGTCCTAATGCATACGCAATTTTGTTTCTTATGAAAGTAGACTCTTAATTTTCTTTCGTGGAAACGTGCGGTTTAAAAGTCAAGACCTTTCAGAAACCAATTAGCAGTTTACAAGTTTTGTTGGCAAAACGTCATATTGATCATATGTTTGACAAAAGTTGGAGGTGATCAATTATTTATTTAATAATAAGCACGAATTCAGCGTTTATCGAGACTCCATGTTCGTCTTTGAATTCAAAAACATCATTGTTCACACGCCAATCAGCTCCCCAAAGTCTAATTAATTAAAGAGACGTGACTCATTCATTATGTACATATGTGTCTTTAAACTCGGATCGGACTGCCGGTCGAATCGAAAACCGGCTAAGTGTCCGGTTCGAGTTATTCAAAAAAACCGTATGAGTAAAAACTCGATCAAAAATCGAGCTTAAGAGGAAAAAATTGAAAGAACGGTTCAGTCAAAACCTTTTTCAATATTATGTTTTGACCCCTAAGTTGTTAAAAATTATTAATATACCTCAAATATTTCATACTTTATAAATGTTATCCTAAGTTTTGATGTTATTTTTCAATCAAGTCCATAATTTTAATTCTAAACTTGTTAATGTTCATTAAATAATATAAATTGCTACTTAATCGTTCTAATTTCTTTGTATTTCTTGTTAAATATATTTGAAACATAAAATATATATGAATATACCTTTATTAATATTAACATGCTCTTAGGTATTTTACATACAATATTTTAATTTTTAAATAATTTTTATTTATGACATCATCCGATTCAACCCTGATCGAATCCGGTCGAACCTATTAATCCCTGATTCCTGAGCTCGACTGAGTCGATACCCGGTCCGAGTCTGAAACATAGATATACAGCAGTATGATGCAGTAGCGTCTTTCGAAAGGGGGAAATCTGCAATTGGCAAGTGATATATGGGCTAGGCTAAAGTATACCAAACAAGAGTACATGTATCTCTTTTTTTTGGGTGGACCCTCCTCATGAATAACCAGTGTGCATTCTAATGGACAAAATTCAGAAGCCACTCGCTCATTTGGGTGTCTTAAAAAAATTTGCTCATTGCCGTCAAATTCCAGATCATACACTCTCAGAGAACCTATTGATTTCTACAAAAGGTTGATCAGATGAATCGTGGGCTCAGCCCAGCACCAAATCTGAGGACTTGCTAACTTCTTTGAGTAAATGCTTGGACAATGGTCGATGGACAGATGTGATGCAAACAGAAAGCTCAACGTCCATCCCAGATAGGTCTGCCCCGCCCCCAGAACAAAAATTTTTGTTCCTTTGGCAACAAGTTTACACTTTCTACCAAGCCACGTTATGGTATGCCGGCCCCTTTTGTTTTGTGATTGACAGCTAAGAGAGGCAGGCTGTGCCACTAACAGCCCTTGCCCACCGCTGTTTGATCTGAATTTTGTTTTCTGAAATACGTTGCCATTTCAATTACATAAATTCATGTAAGTTGAGTCAATGAAGACTATGGAAATTGGAACTTATAGAGAGATTATCTAGTCTACTGTTTTATATCTAATCTAAATATATAAAAGAGAGAGTTGGAGAATGAACAGTAACTTTTTGGTCAAGCGGTTATGCCGTGATTTTTGTGACTTTGAGGGGCGCTTTGGTCTTTTGGATCTTTTATATGCATCTTTTACTACTGCTACATGTTGCACCAATGAAAATGGCAGTAAGATATCCGGCAAATTACTCAAGTGCTGAGCTCAACATTTTTTGTCAGTATATCCAACTAGATTTTTACTGCAACGGTATCCAAAATTCTTTGTGCAAATAAGCGACGAGTCAGATACACAAATTGCCACTATTATAAACCCCATCTATATAAATTTTGTCAACAACTAAATCACTAAATATTATTCACTTATTTTTGCCTACCATACAACACCACCAATCAAAAACTTTTTGATGTACTTTAGTAGAGAAGAAACAGAGCATATGGTAAGATCAATATTTTCAACAAAATATATTGCAAATCAAAATCCACTTTAATTTTTTCTTACTTTTGCTATTAATTTTCAGGTCATACCAGCCAAATTTTTGCCGCATATAGGACGCCATATGCGAAGAACATCAATACTAAAAAATGGAAACAAATTTTGGTTTATTAGATTACATGAAAGTCCCGCAAATTCTAGCTAGAAAGAATTTCTATGCGATCACCAAATACAAGAAAATTTCATGATCCAATTTTTTCACGTAGGTGTAATGGCCTTTCGAGTGCAGATATTTGCTCCAAATCGTTGCTCAACTTTCTATGAATGGAACATTTTACCAGCCCAAAACTATGGCCAAACGAATACGGTATGGTACAAAATTATTACTCTCTAATTAAACACAATTTATCAACCTAATTGTTATCCAAAAAAACTGCAGGAACATTCTGCCCAATAGAAGGACTACTAACAAAGTTTCAATTCTATGTGACAATACAACCATATGATATAGACTACTTGGTAATTTTCATATTACACAAAATATTTAGCATATCAGTGTATCAATATTCTTACAAAAATTTCACATCTTTTTATGACAGGAATTACATCCAGATGATGCCTTCCATATTCTACCAAATAAAGATAGCATAATTGTGCTCTATTGTCAACAAAAGACTTGGGACATAAAAGTTGAGGAAAATTATTTAACAAATGGATGGAAAAAGTTGACAAAATTTCATTTAATTAAAGTAGATTATACTATCGTATTTACTCACTTAGGATTGAACAAATATGCACTTCAGATATTTGACGATGAACTTTTTCAAGTGTATCCAATATAATCTAAATACAATTAAAATGTTCACAAACTCAACGCAGTTATTTAACATTGTTACTCTAATAAACATAGTCCAATGAAATCCACTGAATAACATTGTTCACAAACTCAACGCAATTATTTAACATTGCTATTCTAATGAAATCAATTCCGGATGCACTTTTGTTCCACTATCATGTAACTATCAACCCAACTATGCATGTAATATCTTATGGACTGACTTCCATCCATGTAACTGCACTTCCTTCACTTTGTAACCATCTTTTTGTTCTACTTTCATGTAACTATCAGTCCAACTATGCATGTAACTATCTTGTGGAATGACTTCCATAAATGTAACAACACTTCCTTCGCTTTGTAATTTCAACTATACTTTTTCCCACCTTTATAATCACTTAACCCACACCACATAATTTATATTAATCATATAATTCTCTACACTACAACAAATACACAATAACTAAAAATTGTGCAATTTAACACGGGAAATATTAGCTCTCCTGCGCATCGCGCAGGCCGTCCCACTAGTTATATGTAGAAGAGCCAGCCAAGCAATCGATAGTGTACTTAGACACTTTTTTAAGTGCTGTTTTTCACCTAGAACTTTTTTCCAATGCTTTTATTTTGCTGGTAAGAAAATATATGATCGAGTGTAAAGTAAAACTGAACTGTGTAATATACTTACTTATCGACACTGAAATGATTGAAGTATATTTAATATACATATATATATATATATATGTGCTGGATAATAATTTGATTTTGCCATCGATATAGTACATGGTCTACAACCAAATTCAAGATTCATTTATAGCCTCAGAAATGGGCAAGCGATTACACAATCAATAATAGATAAATGCCAATTTGGTCCCAAAATATGAAACATCATTGAAGAAAGCTTAGAAGTTAGATGGAATATTTTCTTCATATCCCACATTCGTAGCCCCCTCAATTTGATTACTCACCATCCTGCCCTACCTGTGCATTGAGAAATTTTGATTTTATTAATTGAAGGGACCCCTTCACCTGAAGCTCAACCGGGATGTAAAAGTAATGCTTTAGTTCATCAAACTAACACCAAAATTGAACTGTTTTTGTAGTGTTTTGTTTCTATCCTTTTTTTTTTATTTATTTAGCGTTAAATGCACCTAAACCCCCCTAGGGTTAAGTG
The DNA here is from genome assembly GCF_003713205.1 of Coffea eugenioides. NCBI lineage: Eukaryota > Viridiplantae > Streptophyta > Magnoliopsida > Gentianales > Rubiaceae > Coffea > Coffea eugenioides. The sequence goes on along the minus strand of NC_040042.1, from coordinate 45,576,997 downwards.
ATAATGATCAGAAAGAAAATCCACTAATTATTGTAATTTCACTAGAACAAAGAGAAAATCCCTCAATGTATTTTATATATATATATAAAGGGATTAACATTGAAGGTTAAAAGTAAAGCTTAACAGTAGAAAAAAGTAACCAAATAACATGATTGACTTGATCCTAAACGCCTAGTTAACAAGTAATACCCACCTTAAATATAAGTTTAACAAGAACCGAAAGAAAAATGATAGATTTACAGGGAGGTGATTGTTTATCAGTTACTTCCACACGCTGTTTACTTAGGAAGACCCTAGTCTATAAGTATTGATCCAAAGGGACTAACTTTAGGTGTTGAGCATAATTATAGATTTGTGAGCTGGTTAGGTAAGAATGTAAGATTGTAGAGGTCATTAAACATTCATAATCAATTGATGGAAGAAAGCCAATAATCTGAATTCCTGGGGCCGACTCTTGCATTATTGATTACCAAACATTGGACTGGAAGAAAATTTCATTGAAAATCAAGAAAAAAAAAACCTGTAAGTATCATCAACAGACGCGATTCTAATCAACAAGTTGCTTCAGACGGACGGACCCCTTTGTGAATTGGTGCTCTTAAGTGCAAATCAAGATTCAAGGCTGCTGCTGCATGGCCTCAATTTCCAACTCTTTAACATATATACACAAGAAAAATTTAACCAATGCATGTGGTGTGGGTGTCGTACTCCAATGATTGGTTTGTCATCAGCTATGCATCTTGATGATGGGACTGCTCTACTGATTGTTCCAATATCGTTAGCCAACTCTACTGATTAGAAGTAGGGGTAAATTAATTAGGATGTGAAATTGGTAACTGTCACAAATGTGGTGAAGGGTAAGAAGAGCAGCGCATCAACTCTGGTATGGCATGTGAAATTGTGTCTACCAAGAATATATGAGAAGAGGGTTTTTTTTTTTAATTTTTAACACCTATTCATAACTTATTATTGTTCCTTGATTAATCACACGAAAACTCTTAATTTGAAACCAAATTTGGCAGCTCTAGCTTTGAAGCACTAACATAACAGCCCCATATAATATGATGCCACCCAACCTGGTATTTGAATGACAAAATTTTTGGATTCTTCATAGTTAATGCAGTCAAAAACGTTAAAAATGAGAAAATTGAAGTGCAATATAACGTCAGTACGTATCAAACTTAAATTGGATTTCCAGGACAACTAGTAAGCAGTCTTCTTTTTGAAATTGCTTAAGCCATCCGTTTTGGAATGTTAAAAAAAAATTAACTACTACAGAACAGAAATTACGGGTCATTATTGTTTGTTTATTTACCATAGTAATTATTACTGCTTAAGACCGCGTCAGACGAAGAACAAGAAAAGCAGTGACTGAACAAATTAAGACTAGAGAGTTTTGTAAGTTACATCTAGCTCGCTCATTAAAAGGTGACAATAAAAGGCTTTAAGAAGTTGAAAAACAACAAATAAATATGAGCAAGAGAATACAAAGATGAGATTAATAAGGGAGAAAAAGCAAATTATAACCTTCCAAAAGTGAACCGAACCTTAGGCTCAACTTATGCAAATCCTTAAAAGCCTTGCAAGTAGAAGACGAGGGTTTAATAGCCTTAAAACGTAGGTGAGACGGTCACCAGACCTTTAAGTCCTTCTCACATCACATGTTAAGTTTCTGAACCGTAAGCAAGAATGAAACCTAAAACCAGATTTGGGGGCCAATTCATTAACTTTGTAAAAATATATATATACATATATTAAATATGGAAACGTTATTATTATCTATGACTTTTTTTTTTTTTGCCGACCCCGAAAGTGAAGGAAATCAAAGTCAAAGAAATTAACTGTTTACATCATCAGCTCCAGAAAAAAGAGAAACTATTTCTCTTTGTTGTGTTTTTCCTCTCTACGTGTTTTGCCTAGGTCTTCATACACTTTCTCAACTAATCCCATTTAACCTTTTCTCCTACATTTAATGCTGGAATTTAAGGGGGCTCTTCCAGCCAAATTAGGTGAGCACGGCATTTTTAAGATAGAGGAATATAATAATAATAAAAAAAAACCAAGCATTCTAGGAGTATTATCGTGTAACATACTCCATGGGGCAAATTTCATGTTTGGCCCCTGAATTTTAGTGCTAGCATCATTTCAGTCCCTTGTGTATACTTCACTCATACGATTGTTATTCTCTCACAATGGGGATAGATCGTGCATATTTTAAATTTAATTAGTGCTATTTGAGGACAATTAATGACTGCTAAAGTGTAAAAATTATTGAAACGTGAAATTATAAAAGGATTGCAAATGAAATACAGTCAAGCAATTAAGATTTTTTTTATCGTTATTTTAATAAAAGCACGCCATCCCGCCTCTTCTTCTTCTTTCTTTTTCTTTGTTTATATGTCTTAAGAGTTAAGACTATTAAAAAAAAAAGAAGCAAAAAATACACACGCGCACGCATAACTATTGAAAGATGAGAGACCTAATTGAACAAGCATATATAAAATACAGGGTGCCTAAATACGTTAACATTGAAAGATAAAGGACAAATTGAAACTAGTCCAAAACTTAGGACGCTAAAACATCAATTAATCCCCCCTACTACTACTGTACTACATGTAGTGACTTTTGCATTGGCATGACTGATTGCTTCCAACGGGGCTGCGGCGGTGAGAGTGATATCTCTTTTGTGATAAATACATGTGGCATTTGGCCAAGTCTTTGAAATAGACTTGCACCACACCATATAAGTTGCAACAAAAAAAGAAGAAGAAGAAGAAGAAGGGGGAGGTGCATCAGCATCATCAACATGAGTGTCCGCTTGGGCTTGTGAGTTGTGGCTCTGTTTAATTTTTGGCTCCCCCCTCCCTCCAACGACCCCTGATGGCATTTAATGTTTGCGCTTTAAAGCTGGTTTTGTTTAGTTTAGCCGTGGAACTATACAGTTGAGATAGCAAAAGCTTTTAAGGTCGTTTTACACAGCACAAAAAAACAGAGGGACAGAGATGAGCGTAATATACTACTACCATGTATATATATATATATATATATATATATATATTATGATTATGATTGTACAAATGTACAAATATGACTACATAATAAAATCATAAATCTCTTCTTCTCTGCAGCTGCATGATGTCTCTATATCCCTCCTCCAGTTTCAACAACAGTCCGGCCCCCTCATTTATTGCCTCTCCTTTCCCTGCTTTCCTATAAATCACTTTATCTTCTTTCTCCTCTGCCATTCACAGACAGACCTCTACTTCAATATTTCCTTCCTTCTTCTCTCCACCCCACCACCTCTTCTTCTCTCTCAACCTCATTTTCTTGTTTTTCTTTTCTTTTGTTACGTTCTTTTTTTCTCCTCTAATCCTCGGAGAATTTTTTAAAGAAGTACATATAGGACGTCCAATTCAGCAATCATTCTGACAAGGGATTTCATGTTTGAGGTCATTTTCAGAGTCTACAATTTCTGATCCTCAGCTATACTCTTTGGTAAGTTCAGAACTGTTTTTGCATTCTGGATGTTGGTTTTTCAAGTTTTAATTGATCAACTGCCATTGCCATTTTTTTAAAAAAAAAATATTCAATGAAGGCCTATGCCAAGTTTTTGCATTATGATTATTCATTTTTCGAATTTTAATTAATTAATTAATTGTCCTTTTACTCGAATTAAACGAAACTTAAGCCTTGCAAGGAAAAGCGATAAATAAAAATCATGATCTTATAATTATGAGACTAAATAAATGTCCATACTTGACAATTACCATCATTATTATTTTTGTCTAAAAGTGGTTTTCTTGTTCTCTTTATTACAGCGGGATTACATTTTTACAATTGGAATTGGTGAAGCAATTGAATTGGGAAGAAAACAAAAAACAAAAAAAAAAGAGCTGAGATGGATGCATCGACGGTCATGATGGTTTTGTCACTTGCAGCTGCTTATTTTGTATGGTTCAGATTCGTAGCGAGGTCCTGGCGGGGCCCACGATTCTGGCCCATCTTGGGCAGCCTGCCCGGATTGATTCAGAATTCTCAGCGCATGCACGACTGGATCGCCGACAACCTCCGGTCATGTGGCGGCACGTACCAGACTTGCATCTTTGCAGTTCCATTTTTAGCCCGGAAGCAAGGCCTCGTGACCGTAACGTGCGACCCCAGGAATTTGGAGCATATTTTGAAGGTTAGGTTCGACAATTACCCCAAGGGTCCCACCTGGCAAGCCGTGTTCCATGATCTACTCGGTGAGGGGATCTTCAACTCCGATGGCGACACGTGGCTGTTCCAGCGCAAGACTGCTGCACTGGAATTCACCACCAGGACGCTCAGGCAAGCCATGGCTAGGTGGGTGAGCCGGGCGATCAAGCTGAGGTTTTGCCCGATTCTTAAAGCGGCTCAAGTTGAGGGCAAGCCCGTTGACCTTCAGGACCTGCTCCTCCGGCTCACTTTTGATAACATATGCGGCTTGGCTTTCGGGAAGGACCCACAGACTCTGTCTCCTGGGCTACCGGAGAACGGCTTCGCTACGGCTTTTGATCGAGCCACAGAAGCCACTTTGCAAAGGTTTATTTTGCCTGAGTTCATCTGGAAGCTCAAGAAGTGGCTTCGGCTAGGAATGGAAGTGAGTTTGACCCATAGCTTGAAACACGTGGACGACTACATGACCAACGTGATCAACACGCGCAAGCTGGAATTGCTGAGTCAGCAGAATGGTGGGCCCCTGCACGACGATTTACTATCCAGGTTCATGAAGAAAAAGGAATCTTACACGGATAAGTTCCTCCAACACGTGGCACTCAATTTCATCCTAGCTGGACGCGACACGTCATCAGTGGCCCTGAGCTGGTTCTTCTGGCTGGTCGGCCAGAACCCTAGGGTGGAGGAGAAAATCTTGGTTGAGCTCTGCACCGTTCTGATAGGGACACGTGGCAGTGACACTTCAAAGTGGCTCGAAGAGCCCCTGGTGTTTGAAGAGGTTGAGCGGTTGACTTACCTTAAGGCAGCATTGTCCGAGACTCTCAGGCTCTATCCATCCGTGCCCCAAGACTCCAAGCATGTAATTTCCGATGACATATTGCCGGATGGTACATTTGTTCCGGCCGGCTCAAGCGTTACGTATTCAATATACGCCGCCGGGCGACTGAAATATGTTTGGGGCGAAGACAGCCTTGAATTTAGACCGGAAAGATGGATATCAGAAGATGGACAAAAGTTCGAACCCCATGACCAATTTAAATTCGTCGCGTTTAATGCTGGACCAAGGATTTGTTTGGGTAAAGATTTGGCATACTTGCAAATGAAATCAATAGCGGCGGCTGTGTTGTTGCGCCACCGGCTCACGGTGGCTCCCGGGCACAGGGTGGAGCAAAAGATGTCATTGACGTTGTTCATGAAAAATGGCCTCAAGGTCAATGTGCATGAAAGGGATTTGAGTCCTATATTGGTCAAAGTTGGCAAGGCCGATCACAGTGGGCTGAATCTAGGTAATGGATTCTGTCATGCAGAGGCTCCAATGCTTAATGGGGTTGATTGTGGTGACGGAGCATTTGTTAATATATAATTAATATTAGGGTATGATACGACGGTCCAAAGATAATTCTTTGTGACGGACGGCCACAATCAATCAATTGATGGTCATTCGATCACTTCAAATAGGACCCACATTTCAATCTCATGGTAATCAAGACCGACCGACTTAGGGGTGCCTCTCACAACGGATTATTTATCACAAGTGTCTCTCAGTCGTTTTTTTTTTTTTTTTTACATTTTCCAGTTCATAAAAGTCCTGGAATCGAGAGTCAGTGACTCTAATATATATATCCTTTACCTAAAGGGAGGTGATTGTCTAACTCCTTTTTTTATCCCTTCATTTCATCTTTCGGTTTTTCTTGTTTCCAAGAGTTCAATATATTGCATTGCATTCTAATATATATATATATATATATGAATAAAATCTCAATTTTGGTGTAGGTTATATCTCGAAGTAAAAAAAAGTATATGGATGGTAGGCATTGCTGAACCTCTCTTGCTTAATGAATTATAAGCATTTTTATATAATGAATGCTCTTTGTTGGGTTTGGGTTCTATCCCACTAACTGTTTAAAGGTTGGTGTGATAAAATTCAAATCCAACAAAATAAACGGTTGGTGGGATAAAATTCAAACACAACACTCATATTATATATTCTTATGCTACTATCCCTTGAAGTAAAGCCTTTTAGCAAATATTTTTTTTTTTAAAAAAAAAAAATTCGCTCTTAAATTCTTAATACGTTAATTAACGAATGGAGGGCTTCAAATTTTTGAGAAATTAAACTCCAGCAGATTTGAAGTTCTTGAGCATTGAATTCTCAAAACTCTTAACAGAAAATTTCAGCTATGCACTTCATCCATCCGATTCCCATGGCTATCTATAAGTGGGCTATTTTTTTTGTTCTTTTGCCGAATTATGCCTTTTATTTATTTTCTTTTTTTTTTTTTATATTCAGATGAGGAGAGTGGTCCACACTCCACAGTTAACCGTTTTTAATCATACCCAAAGATCAGCTGGCATTTATGATGATGAACCAATATATAATTTCGCAGGGAAATTCTTTGACCTACATTTCCGGTTATTAAATAGCATTTGTCCTTGCAAAATTGGCAAGGAAGGCCAGCAGCCCTTCGTTTTTGATTTGTTCGTTTCATCTCTCACATATTTAGTGGTTTCATAGACTTTTTGTTTTGTAGCACTGCTCATGACACAAGTCGTAATGCCACGAAAACGGTACCCACCTAAAATAAATTTATACTGACCCCTCACCACTTAAAACACCTTCCAAGAAATGTATTTATAGGTCAATAATAACAACAATAATGGCTCAAATGCCAATTCAAAACTACTGTAAATTTTAAAAAAAAAAAAAAATCTTCTAATGCTTGACAAATTTCCAATGTTCTTGATTCAGTTTTGGGATTATATATTCAAGTTCCCGGAATCTTCTCTGATCTAATATATGCTTGAGAAAGGATAAGTCAATTTAATCCAATATGATGAGTACAGGGAAAATTCGATAGTTATGGCAATCATCAGGGAGGTTAATTATGTACTTTTCCCCGGGCACTTTCTTTTCGTGAGCTAGACAAAGATTGTAATAGATATCTACTTGAACAATCGATATTCCATGCAATTTTCCTTACCTTTTCTTTTCCTATTTCGTGCAAGTAATCTGCTTAGCTTTTTGACAAACGTTAAGGAAAGGCAAGGACGGACCACCGCTAGCTGTGATCTGCTTACCAACATAGGTCGGATCAGTAGTTGTGAAGGATGGATCACTTTTTTTTTTTCTTACAAAAAATCGTATATTTGAATCTCGTCGTTATTAATGCGAAAATTATGTTAATGCACGGTTTATAAGAATTCCCTGTAAACGACTTATAGTTCCGAGAATATGTCCTGACTTGTGATGACGATCGGAATCGAACCCATTTAAAATTTTTTGGAACTTTTTGATTATAAAAACAAACGTTATTAAAGTCATTTATGATTAAAAAGAAAAACTAATAACTTTTTGATTCTAAATACAAACATTAGAGCCATTTATGATTTTTTTCTCAGGTGCCTTTTCAGATTTACCCTGCCATGCACACACCCAGGAAAAATGAAGACAAAACTTGAATGAGAATCCAAAATTTGTACGGTAGCTTTTGGTTTGTCCATCAAATTTAAAGTCTTTTACTAGGTCATGCCCTTAATTTTTTTTTTTGTCCGGATAGGAAAAGGAGTCTCATTGAAGTAAAATAAAGCAGTACATACATAAGTAGCTTTTCCCTAGCTATTAAAATAAAAGCCACTAAAGCTCGCACACACGTACTACTAGGTCATGCCTGCCTTGGTACCACCATCCATCTTCCTAATATTAATGCAAAAGAGAACTTTCCAGGCATTAGTTGGACCGCGTCTATAGTCTCTAAAATGTCATTCGAGTCAACAAAATTGAACACAGCCAATGATAGGAATCCTCCACTCCACTGCATAGTTAGTCAAGTTGTGATGAGAATAACACTTAC